>NC_092240.1:1307500-1322500 GCF_036320965.1 Panulirus ornatus
TCCAGTCAATACAATGATCATAGTTTTTAACATGATTAAACAAGGCATTTGATTCTTGTCCCGTTCTTATACTATATTTATGTTGCTTAAGTCTAACAGAAAGATCCTTACCAGTCTGACCAACATAAAATTTATCACAGTTTCCACAAGGCACTTTATAGATGCAACCAAGAGAATTTTCTGGTGAATTCCTGATTAAGATATTCTTTGTAGTATTACTGTTGCTAAAGGCAACATTTGCATTAAAGGATTTAAGCAACATGGGAAGCAAAGTGAAATTATCATTAAAAGGAAGAACTAAAAGATTCTTGGTGTCAATGGGAGGTTTGGGTTCAACTCTATAAAATGTTTTCTTTGCTAACTTAAGGGATTTATCAATGAAAGATCTACGGTACTTTAACTTAGATCCAATAGATCTAGATATTATCCAGGCCCATAGCCTAGCGGTAGCATTCCCCCCTGTCGCACAGGGGTCCCGGGTTCGATCCTGGCTACTGGAGGTTTTATGTTCAATGAAGATGCGCGTTCCTATGCACTTTGTTCATATATATATATATATATATATATATATATATATATATATATATGTATACTTTTTGTCAAAGACCACTACATATTCACATTGACCATATGACTCACTTAACACTACAACCAGAATTACATGTTATATTTTCAGAGTCCTTTGTTGACGACTGCGGTATCATCATGAACACTATGTTTGGTGCAACTTCAGACATCATCAGTTATCTAAATGAAACTGATAACACATCATGGAACGTTAACGCTCAAGTCAATATCTTGAAATCTAGATAACAAAATGAATTTTTTTCTTATGATTGTCGTACGACACGGGCCCTTGCCTGTACGCCAGCCCATTTCGTGTGTCCGACTGGGGGAGCGGATTAGTGTTACTGTGCCTTGTGTGTGTACATAGATCCCGCACCGTAGCACAACACGCAGTAAGCTGAAGCACAGGCATCAGGTGAGGTGAGGTCAGATGTGTGGGTGTGGGTGTGGGCGTGTGTGTGTGGTGTGGGTGTATGGTGTGGGTGTGTGGTGTGGGTGTGTGGTGTGGGTGTGTGGTGTGGGTGTGGGCGTGTGTGTGTGGTGTGGGTGTGTGGTGTGGGTGTGTGGTGTGTGGTGTGGGTGTGTGGTGTGGGTGTGTGGTGTGGGTGTGGGTGTGGGCGTGTGTGTGTGGTGTGGGTGTGTGTGTGTGGTGTGTGTGTGGTGTGGGTGTGTGGTGTGGGTGTGTGGTGTGGGTGTGGGTGTGGGCGTGTGTGTGTGGTGTGTGTGTGTGGTGTGGTGTGGGTGTGGGTGTGTGGTGTGGGTGTGTGGTGTGGGCGTGTGTGTGTGGTGTGGGTGTGTGGTGTGGGTGTGTGGTGTGGGTGTGTGGTGTGGGTGTGTGGTGTGTGTGTGTGGTGTGGGTGTGTGGTGTGGGTGTGGGTGTGGGCGTGTGTGTGTGGTGTGGGTGTGTGGTGTGGGTGTGGGTGTGTGGTGTGGGCGTGTGTGGGTGTGGGTGTGTGGTGTGGGTGTGTGGTGTGGGTGTGGGTGTGTGGTGTGGGTGTGGGTGAAGTCTTCTCCCTGAGTGTATTCTGAAAGGCTCTCGCAGCATCAGAAATTGATGGTGGTTCACAACTTAGTTTAAAAGTTCTGGGTATTCCATTATTTTGAATATTGATGACTGGTGTTCTTCCTTATGTAAATAACGTTGGGTGTTTATGTGTGTCGTTGCAGTCTTAATTTCCCTGAGTTTGTGACCGTCATTTGTCTTGTGAGAGCTGAATTTCATATGCTGATCCCTGGTAGTTGTTACTATCACATGCATGTGACCGGATATAGCACATTTCCTTTTCCCATATATACATATATATATATATATATATATATATATATGAATACACATACTCGATCTAATATAATACACCCGAAACAGCATAAATATACAAACACATGGACACACAATCACATGTATAAACAGGCACACACTTTCCATGAATAACTTAGGCAGTCCGCAGTATGTTTAAACTTGTAGTAATTTTAATGCTAATACACAGGACTACAATTTCCCCTTCCTTTATAGTCCAGTTTGGACAATTACAAATTGTAAAAGATAGCCTCAGAGTTCTTTAAATTCCACTACAGCATGCCCTGTGCGGTATATTTAAACACACGGTCGTTACGGTGATGTATGTGATCCAATAAAACAAGTGCGCATCGGCGATCCGACTCCACAAGGTTTCCGCCGTTGTAGCAGCAGGGTTGGATCCCTCGTCCCGCCGTCGGCTCCGCTCGCTGCCTCGATACATCTGGACCAATGGCGCGGAGCAGCCCAGATAAGAAGGCCGGAAATCGGGGATATTTACCCAGTAATTTATGCCGCTTAACGATCATGGCGTCGCTGCTTGGGATGTCCAGATTGTTGCTCCTTTCGAGAAAAATGCTGAAGCGAAGAGGATGAAGAAGAAGGACAGGAGGGAAGAATACGTGTGCAGGTCGTGTGGATGGTGTCGTGGGAGGAGTCATTTGGAACAGTTCTGAGGAAAAGTGAGGGAGACGCTGTGGAGATGGTCGGTGAGGCTGGCTCGCCTTCCAGGTCAGGAGCCGGAGAGTCCAGGGCGGGAAGAGAGACGGAGTCATGGAAGATCAGGAGACTAACCTTACCACTGGCGGTACAACAACAAAATCATCAACTGTTGCTGATATCTTCCTCACAAACTGGTACATAGTCGAAGTCTCTTTGATATTTTAATGTTTACTAAGGATCAGCTGGTTTCTTTCACTTTACCGTTCCTGATCATCACCATCTTCGCCTCCTGGGGGTTCCCGTTTTTAGAAAGAATGAGAGGTGTAAGGAGAGGAGGTCAGTGACTCGAGAGGGTGTGAGGTGGAGGGACAGAAGGTGAGGTGATGGAGAGGGTTTGAGGTGCAAAGACAGAATTTTGTCAAGTGTGAAGATCAGAGGTTTTTCGTCATGGTCCAGTTGAACAAAGGAAGCAATGCCTTGGCTGAGTTTATATTGCATGGAGAGAGAGAGAGAGAGAGAGAGAGAGAGAGAGAGAGAGAGAGAGAGAGAGAGAGAGAGAGAATTCCTCTCCACGCTCATTACTTCTCCAACCTTCCATCCCTCCGTCTCAGCAATAGCCCCTACCTATATACATAAGGACAGCCTCTCCCACCCGCGACAACCGTCACACACACAATAGTTGTCACCACAAAACAGCCGTCACATGTAAACAAATGCCGTCACACACACAACAGCCGTCCTATTCTCTTCGCCCACTGAGTCTTTTTCTACAGCTCTTCCAAATACTTCATACAAGCAGTAACACTTCTCTAGTAACTCATACAAGCAGTAACACTTCCCTAGTAACTCATACAAGCAGTAACACTTCTCTAGTAACTCATACAAGCAGTAACACTTCTCTAGTAACTCTTAAAACTTTTCTTGTAACTTTTAACACATCTACTCCAATTCCCACACAGCCTTCCTCTACCCTGAGACACTGCACGTACCTTAACACATTCGCTTTACTCCTCTACACTCTTTCAGTTTCACTGATCTTCCCCTCCAGTCCCTCACACCCTGTCTCCAAGGCTTCACATTCTCTTGTTCACTTATACTCAACCTCCAACTCCTTATGCTCTACCTCCAGCCATCTTACTCCAAGTTATCACCCACAACATTAATCTGTATCGTGTCCACAACCTCTGACTATCTTCACTCCTCTTCCTCTAACCCTTCACCAAACCTTCACTTCATTTCTCTTCACCTCTCACCTCCCTGTCCCTCCAGTCCCTTACATTCTGTCCTTCCACCTCACACCCTCTCCAGTCCCTCATCTCCCCTTACCGACACCACATGCTAATGAAAACGGAAGCCCTTCTCGCACGGTGTGGGGAAAGTTTTGCCCGCGGGTCCTGTTAATTAGGTGTCAACAAAGAATCCCTTGGGTTCCTACGTCAGCTCCTACCGGCCTCCCGTTGCTGCTGCTGCTGTGGTCAGACCTCCAGGCCTGTGTCACAGTGCCAGGAGTTAGATGAGGGTCAGCGTGCAGAGGAGAGAGAGAGAGAGAGAGAGAGAGAGAGAGAGAGAGAGAGAGAGAGAGAGAGAGAGAGAGAGAGAGAGAGAGAGAGAGAGAGATTTTCTTTTTAGATATCATATCGAACAAGTAAGAAACCTGGTGAAGAGAGGAGTAGTTACTATGAACAATTCCTACACGAGTTCTTTACTTTCATGGCTGAAGTCATGAGTCCCTTCTTACCTCCACAGATAACATAGCAGAGAAATTGTGGATCGATGCAGCACCAGGGGCAACGGCGGCAGTACTCTTGTAGCATATAATATAAATGCTGGAGTTAAAGGCGAATATTTTCTTTTTTCTTTTCAATTTTGCATTTTTTCTGCCTCTAAGAACCATGAATAAGTACCAGCACTTTGATCATGGCAGCCATGAAGTCTTTTGGCTCTTAACACTATATCCAACAACTTTTATACACGTTTTGGACTTCGATCTTTACGATAAAAGTGATCATTAGTTCTGATTCCTGTGAAGAAGTTCATCAGGAATTATAGCGACCACTGAGCAACATGATCGATGGCTTACAGTCTGGACTACAGGGGAATGTCAGCTTTTCTCGTAGTTCTCTCTTTAGTGGCGTTCACTGGGCAGTTCATCCTCAGATTCATGGAGTTACATTTCTATTTACGGTTTAGTTGCAAAAGCTAGGACGGAAGAACAAACAAAAAAAAAAAACATGGAGTAGAAAATGTTTCCACTTTCTAACAGACGAGGAAATAGATTCCCAGACAAAAGACAGACTATCAAACACATACATACAGACTGACAACTTGCACATATAAGTGTACATACAAATAGAAAACCACATATATACGTACAGTCATACATACCCAAGCACATACACATATACGTGAAAAGATACCATGTGTGTTACTTTCGTGAGACATGTAGACATCAGATATAGCCCCAGGAGCAGACAGACACACACACACACACACACACACACACACACACACACACACACACACACACACATATGACTCAAATAACGTATACAGTACGATTCACACGATAGTTATAGGTTGTATGAGCAACAACAACATGCATAATGTATAACATTATCAACCTTATGGCTACGACGGCTTGACCCTTGACCACGGTGGTTTGACCTTTGTGTATGATTCCATGGCGCTCGACTTGATTTTTAAGATTCAGGTCAAAGGGCAAGGCATCACGTCTGAGTACCATGGTGTCGCCATGAAGGGCGGTTACTTGTACCTCTGTAACCTCTCCCTCCTTGAGTTGCTCCTCCACCATGAGGAACATGGTGTTCATGATGAACATGGTGTTCATGAGGAACATGGTGTTCATGAGGAACATGGTGTTCATGAGGAACATGGTGTTCATGAGGAACATGGTGTTCATGATGAACATGGTGTTCATGAGGAACAAGGTGTTCATGAGGAACATGGTGTTCATGATGAACATGGTGTTCATGAGGAACATGGTGTTCATGATGAACATGGTGTTCATGAGGAACATGGTGTTCATGAGGAACATGGTGTTCATGAGGAACAAGGTGTTCATGAGGAACATGGTGTTCATGATGAACATGGTGTTCATGAGGAACATGGTGTTCATGAGGAACATGGTGTTCATGATGAACATGGTGTTCATGAGGAACATGGTGTTCATGAGGAACATGGTGTTCATGAGGAACATGGTGTTCATGAGGAACATGGTGTTCATGAGGAACATGGTGTTCATGATGAACATGGTGTTCATGAGGAACATGGTGTTCATGAGGAACATGGTGTTCATGATGAACATGGTGTTCATGATGAACATGGTGTTCATGAGGAACATGGTGTTCATGAGGAACATGGTGTTCATGAGGAACATGGTGTTCATGAGGAACATGGTGTTCATGAGGAACATGGTGTTCATGATGAACATGGTGTTCATGATGAACATGGTGTTCATGATGAGCATGGTGTTCATGATGAGCATGGTGTTCATGATGAACATGGTGTTCATGATGAACATGGTGTTCATGATGAGCATGGTGTTCATGATGAACATGGTGTTCATGATGAACATGGTGTTCATGAGGAACATGGTGTTCATGAGGAACATGGTGTTCATGAGGAACATGGTGTTCATGAGGAACATAGTGTTCATGATGAACATGGTGTTCATGAGGAACATGGTGTTCATGAGGAACATGGTGTTCATGAGGAACATAGTGTTCATGAGGAACATGGTGTTCATGAGGAACATAGTGTTCATGATGAACATGGTGTTCATGAGGAACATGGTGTTCATGAGGAACATGGTGTTCATGATGAACATGGTGTTCATGAGGAACATGGTGTTCATGAGGAACATGGTGTTCATGAGGAACATAGTGTTCATGATGAACATGGTGTTCATGATGAACATGGTGTTCATGATGAACATGGTGTTCATGAGGAACATGGTGTTCATGATGAGCATGGTGTTCATGATGAACATGGTGTTCATGATGAACATGGTGTTCATGAGGAACATGGTGTTCATGATGAACATGGTGTTCATGAGGAACATGGTGTTCATGAGGCTCGTGGTCTTAGGGGCTGCTGTCGGTATGTATTGTAGGCAGCCCACACAACAACCGCTGACATAATGCAACAAATTGTTGTTGTGTGTTGTTATGGCAACACTACATGTCAGATGGACGCCCCTACTAGTGTTAAGGATGGTAAAGATATCATAATTTTTTTTCGTCATACAATTAACGTAATGAAACAAGTGTCGTGTTCATTGTTATGAGAGGATATGACTCGCAGTGAGGATAGTGAAGCAAGATGTGATGTTCTCAAACTTTAACTAAAGATATTTTGTTTACGAAAGTCAATTGGTGGAAAAAAGTGTTTTCACTGTGAAGTAAACAGGTTCTTATGACCAAATGATTCCTATGAAAAAAAAAGTATATTGAATATGATCAGATTTAACTTCTATAAAGACAAATTAACCTGAGACCGGCTCTTTCTGTTTACGAAATTAAACAAAGGTTTTTATATTTTTCCATGATTTCATCAACTTAGTTTATTGACCCATAAAACAGGATTGACTTAGGCAAGATTTACAGCAATATGACATAAAAGTATTAATGAACGATAGATAATAAATTCACCGTAAGAAATTGACAGTCAATCGCTCTTGTAATTGAACTCGAAATTTTTATAGTTAATTTAGTTAACTTTGAACAGATTTACAGATGACATTGAGGGCGAGCTGGCGGGGGAGGGTATGTGAAGGGGAGGGTGTAGTGTGAACACTGGGGGAAGATGATGGAGCTTGAAGTAGGGAGAGGACAGGGGAGAGGTAGAAAATGGATGGGAATGGAGTACGGAATAGGTCGGATGAGGTTGTAATGGAATAGGGATGGAAAATAAGCAGCATGCAGGGGGTTCAAGAGGATTTGGGAGAGGTTAGAGAGAGGTAACAAGAGAGGTCGTGGGGAGGAGAGGGGGAGGTGTTCTCTCCCTACTGGAACTGATCCAAAATCATTACACGTCGAGTCAGCTCAGCCTGCTGGTCTTCTGCCAGATTTATATCACTTCCTGAATATTTTCAACCAACCATGTTTGAGTTGGACGAGCTTCTCTCTCCCCCTGGTCCGTGTGTGTGTGTGATTACTATTTGTACTGTACAGGGAGGAAGCGAGCGAGGGAGGGAGGCAGGGAGGGAGGGAGAGTCCCACAATCGTCGAACCTTATTTCTTGACCTTTCTCTACCATCATATAACTTTTTGAAACTTCTTTATGCTTTCCAGATTCAAAGTCTCATAACACAATTATTTCTTTCAACTTCGACTCATTTCTATTTTCATAATTGATCTCCGTTTCCCACGTCAGCGAGCTAGCGGCTAGAATCAGGCGAAGAAAGGTCGCATCCGCTCACACCATTCTCCATCTGCCGTGTGTGATTTACTCATATACATAATAAACGTTTATTTATGTCTTATTGGAATATGTTTCATGTTTCATACCGTGCTATAACCTCTGGTTGTCCTCTTCTTGATCTTTTAGTCTTCGCTTTACAATGCAGTTGTCAGATCTAATCTGGAATACACAGTTCAGATCTTATCACCAATGCTGATCATAGACATCAAAATGAACGAATTCAAGGAAGAGCAACCTAACTTATCTGCTCACTCAGAAAAAAGCTATATGAGGAAAGGCTCGAAGACCTAACATAGTTCTCTCTAAAAAAAAACAGGCATCAAGGTGATCAAGTGGAAGTTTCTAAAATATTGGATAATTCTCACAACATAACATGATAATATCATAATGTATACTTTTTAAATTTTCCTTAGATTCATGTACGCGTCAACAATCTACGTACTCTCACAGACGTATAATGAAGGATTCATACAAATCGCTCCCGTCTAGACCCTGAAACATGGATAAGTTATTACTAGAAACATTAGCTATATCACGAGGGTGTCAATCTGGGTCAGCTCAACGGTGTGATGTCTCTTGTGTCTCCCATGTGTTTTTTTCCCGCATTTGGAAAATATTGGGCGACATGGACCAGGTACGTATCTATTATCCTTTTCACTACGTATACATTTGCATGGACGTTTGCAGTCAGCTTCACATTATTCTTGTTGATTTCGAATTTTCTTGTCATGAGTTACGCTTGAGGATATTCATGTTCAAACTAGAACTCCTGCCTCCTCGAGACGTGTGCTGGAACACCTGTCTGCCTGAGAGATTACTGGAGCACTAGCCTATCTGAGACGAGTACTGGAACGCTTTTTACCTGAGAGATGTAACTACATTCATAGAGAAGACATCTTGCTGCTGTGTAACTACATTCATAGAGAAGATATCTTGCTGCTGTGTAACTCATACATCTCTAAAACTGTGGATCTAAATTGACAATGGATGACATGTGTCCAGGAAGGACTTTCATATTTATTGTTTTAATCTTGTATTATTACATACACAAAATCTCTCTCATTATGAGCTATTTGGTCAGAAGAAATATTTCCGTATGTTTATCTGACTAACTTTTCTTAAATAGTGATACAAGTATCGACCTAACCCCCTTCCTGGCAAATACATGCAAATTTCTAAAAACATTTACTATTCATATTTACTTTGACTCTTTCATTACACCTTCGTAAACATTCACATGTGATCCGCCAGTATTTATGAAGCAATGTAAACATATCATGTTATCGGCCAGTTGGTCTGATCGTTAGCGATAACTCAACTCTCCGGGATTTTTACTGCCATATTACTGTTCTGTTTGTTTATGATGGTGCATGTGGAACTTGTGGTGTTTCGGCGTGTGTGAGTCTGTGTGTCAGATATTTTGGTGTGTGTGTGCGTGTGTGTGTGTGTGTGTGTGTGTGTGTGTGTGTGAGTTAGCTTATCTTCATTATCTGATATATGTACTGGCTTTCTGAGGTAAAGTGAAATTTTCATATTCCAATAATTTCTCATGATCTTTATCACCTTCCCGCACTTTCCCGTGGGCATGACCACCTTCCCCTTCTTTCTCATTTGATTGATCACCTTCCCATGTTGTCTCGTTACCTTGATCACTTTCTATGCTTTTCTGTGATCTGAATCATCTTCCCACCCTCTCTCATTACCTTCATCATCTTCCCATGATCTTGATCACCTTCCCACACTTTCTCATGGTCATATATAACCGTTATAGATGATGGATCAGAGAAGAAACGATATACTTTCTTTAATCAATAACAAAATACACTCATGCTCTGATGACTGCACCTTGCATTCTTCCACTTCTCAACAAATGCGTTTTATCTTCGCTTACTTGATTCACGTGTCGTCACGTCAACACTGCCTCTTTCCTCTTAGATCTGGATAGGATTTGCCAGTGAGGCACACGCAACAGGTTAACTTTTATGCCTCTAATATTTAGCTTCTTTCATTTCTCTTTCCTAGAACACTTCGCAACTTTCCCCTCACCTCTGACGGCTCTGTAATTTCAACACAATGCTAAACGTACTTGTCATTGTGACACTACTTAATCTTGACAAATCCATCACAAAAATATCTAATTCTTCCTTTAAGAAAATGAAATCTTGTTCATATAACGAAAATGCTTCACTTTTGAATGGCTTCCCCCATTATGCAACGACACTCGCTTATACTGATAGGAGGTGCTGTTTTTGACAACCAAAAAGGTTCTAGCTCTTTATATTTGCTTGATGGAGCCGGGTGAAAAGCGATCCAACTCATCATCTCTTCCAGTCTGACCTCAAAGCTAGACCTACTTGACGCACGACACTATGTTGGTTCTTATTCCTTCTTCTAGAAACATTACTTTGGTTTCTGCTCCCAACAACTGGTTACTTGTGTACCCCGCCACTAACTACACAGTTGTACAACGATATTACTGTATGGCAGGAAGTAACTTTAAATTCTTCCGTTATGATGCCTGTTTCCTAACACTGTTAACCTCTGGAACTCTATAGTTTCTCATGTTTTTTGTAACACCTAAGTCCTCTCCATTTTGGACCTCCTTCAAAACACATCCATCATTTTCCTTCTTTTCTCTTTATCAGTCTGTCTTTTTTTGCTCTTTCTCATATTTCATTTATGGCCTGTCTCGAATGGACTCTGTCAGAGAGATGAACATTTATCAGCAACAAAAACAAGAACTATAAGAGCAAGAACAAGAACAACAAGAACAACAACAAAGCTAAGTCCTTCCTGCCATGGGGTATTCCATGTGTTTGTCTTCAATACACTAAGTGAATCGTCAGGTGATGTGCTAGCTCGCAAAGTCCCACTAATGAGCAGATCAAAGATTAGCTGGTTTTCATCTGTAAGACGTACGGCCGCCACTATCTTAGCCCGGGCACAAAGCCTCCATGGTGCAGAAGGCGGACAGGTGGTGGCGACCCTGATGGCTGGAGAATTGTGTGAGAGAGAGAGGATGCCCTGAGAAGAGAGAGAGAGAGAGAGAGAGAGAGAGAGAGAGAGAGAGAGAGAGAGAGAGAGAGAGAGAGAGAGAGAGAGAGAGAGAGAGAGAGAGAGAGAGAGAGAGAGAGAGAGTCTAGTTGAAATCTGTGGCATTTTTGTTCTCCGGGTCACTTCTTTAACTATGAGGTTCTTCTTGACCCAGTTGTCGTACTTTATATTTTACTATCGTGACCCCTGACCTTGCACGACTCCACCCCGGTGCTGTTCTTGCTTTAATCTATGATCAACACTTGTAGGTCCTTCTTCTTCCTAGACCTGAAAGTGTAGAGTCACGCCTGAAACTTGGTTATTCCTGAATCATGTTGGTTGCTTAACTCTGTCTTGCCCTAATGTTGTAGGATCGCTGGACACTGAGCCTCGCACGACTCTTCATTCTGCATGACCTCTCCTCCTGCCTGACCGCTGCTCCTGCCTCGTATGACTTTCTGCTGACTCGTAGCTCTGGCCGGAGTCTGATCATATGGTATGAATCTGGAATCAAATATAATCCCTGACCATGCATGACCTCTGACCCAACATGACCTTTGTTTAAATGCGCTCCTTGTCTACAGGTTTTCCCCCACCCTTAAACTTTCTTGAACGTTGAACTTACTGAAACTGGGATGTTCTCGAGACACCTTTCCACGCTTTACCCCTGGCTTTTCGCATCCCCTGACCTAGCGTGACATATGACCTCTCGAATTCTGACTGCACATGGGTGGAGGTTGTATGTTCTCATAACCCTACTTACATCAACTATGACCAATCACAACTCCTAAACTTTGCCTAGATATTCACAACACTCATGATCCGATATAACTCCTAGAATAACCGTGATGACCCTGTCTGACCCTTGACCACTCATGATCTCAACTGATGACACATTCTGACACTTTACTACTCATGACCTTATATAATCGCAAAATAACCTCAGCTGGCGACCCTGTCTGACCCTTGACCTAGAACGAGATATGACTACACGACCTCTGATATTGCATGATTCTTGGCACATTATGCCTCCTGTCCTCTGCATGACCATTTACATCACATGACCCCTGACTCGTGTGAGCTCATGACCTCTCCTCTGGGGACCAGGATCTCCTTGTAAGCAAGGTCATCTGGGGCGAGGATGGTAACCTATTCTTACATCATCACACCATAATCACCTGTTTAGCCTGGCGGTCCTGACACGCAGGTCACACAGAGGAGTCGGTAACGGTCGGAGACCTGGGTGAGGTGCTGGGGCATGGCAGGTCGCACGGGGTCACAACAGGGGTCAAATGAAAGTAATGATAATATTCCAGTTTTCTAGATGAAGGTAATTGTAAGCTATAATGAAGGAGAGAGAGAGAGAGAGAGAGAGAGAGAGAGAGAGAGAGAGAGAGAGAGAGAGAGAGAGAGAGAGAGAGAGAGAGAGAGAGAGAGAGAGAGAGAGAGAGAGAGAGAGAGAGAGAGAGAGTACTTTTACTAATTAGTCCCCTTCATGACACTCACTGATCTGTGCACAATTAACCAGTTTTAATGTTTATTTTTCCCAAGTCGCTATGTATTTTCAATTTCAGAATTCTTCATTTGAACCATCCAAACTTTTACTCTGGGGTTCATATGTTTACTAATTACTCAGTAAGAAAATTACTGTTAACATGATAAATATGTTGAGAACAGTTAGTAAATAGAGTAAAATCTCCCTCATTAACGAAGCAGCCTAATTGATCAACAGATGAGGATTATTGATTCTTGATTATGCTCAAAAATTCTGTTTCGCGGACTTGGTAAGTGCGTCCAGCAGACCCTCCCCAGCCAGGCCTCGTACAGAGGCACTCCTGTTCTTCCTCACTCTCACCCACAGCCTCCCTCACTCTCACCTTTGGTCTCCTCCCGACCCCTCACTTTCACCCGCTACCTCCCTCCCCTCACTCTCACCAACACACACACACACACACACACACACACACACACACACACACACACACACACACACACACACACACACACACACAAACACACACACACTCTCTCTCTCTCTCTCTCTCTCTCTCTCTCTCTCTCTCTCTCTCTCTCTCTCTCTCTCTCTCTCTCTCTCTCTCTCTCTCTCTCTCTCTCTCTCTCTCTCTCTCTTTTCGCTTTTACCCACACCTTCCCCTTCTCTCTGTCGCCTAACTCCCACAGCATAGTTCCCTAAAACACACTTCTCACACTCGTGTTCTCACAACTTCCTCTGAATCATTTGTCCTCAGACAATGAGCCACTTACCCAGCCCTCAAAATCTCAGACACCACAGCTCCTGGGCTCACTACAGGTCCTCCTCACTCATCTTGACTCATGTTCCTCCATCAGTCTCTCATAGTGATGTTCTTACTCAGGGATTCAAACAGCAACAGACTGCTGGGTCCCTTAGAGGTTGGTTGTGACTGTGGAAGAGCTATGAAAATCAGAGGTCAGTGTGGTGAGAGTAGAAGTATGTTATTGAAAATAGAAAACTATAAACTGTTCACGTAGCTGCGGAGACAAGAATAATGTCAGACGTGGATTTGAAGCAAAATATTTATCAAGTCTGTTGTTAAACGTGTGTATGGTACTACTATCAACCACTCTAACTGAGAAGTCCTGTACTTCATTCGAGGTAGAACGTTTACCCTCGAGTTTGTAACCATTACTACGAATGAATTCAAACGAATCCATCATTATGTAAGTCGTTAGATCGACATTCTCGAGCCCTATGATATTCTTGAATGTCTGTATCAGATCAGCTTCTCTTCTGCAAACTAAATAGATTAATGTCGTTTAGTCGGCTCTCATGGGATTTGTTCCTCAACCCAGGAATCATCTTTGTAGCTCGTCTCTGTACTCGGTCCATTCTGTTTATGTCTTTCCTGAAGTAGGGCGACCAAAAGTGAGCACAGTTTTCCAGATGGAAACGTACGAGTGACCTATAAAGAGTACGGATGGTATATGACATCCCAGCCTATAAACCAAGAATTCTGATCGCCTATTTAACTACCTTTGAGCACTGTTTACTTGGCTTTAGATCAACAGAGATTATTGCACCCAAGTCTTTTTCCTCATTTACCTTTTGCGATTCAACAGAATTCACAGTGTAACTTACCTTCTGAGTTTTCGTACCGACGTATATAACTTTGCTGTTTTCGATATTAAAATTTATCTGCCACTTATGAGCCCAACCCATCAGTTTGTCTATGTCAGTTTGAATCTACAGACGTTCAATTTCTGTTGTAGATTTGTTTCTCAACTTAGTATCGTCTACGAATTTCGATATCTCACAATGCAGCCCATTATCATTATCATTAATATATATGAGAAAGAGAACTCGTAACAGAACTGATCCTTGTGGTACACCATTTGTTATGCCTAACCATCCTGAGGCTTGACCATTAATGAAAATTGTTCATGGCTGGTTAACCAGTTTCCTGACCGCTGAAGTACAACCTCATCTATACCATAAGACTTAACTTTAGTGTAGATCTTTATCGAATGAAAATCTAGATACATGACATCAGCTCCTTTACTTTTATCATACTTAACTTCATCTCTTACGTCCACTTGTCGCAAAATACTTTCCTCTCTTAGCACTGGACCTGGATTCGGGACATGAGCTGTATCTCCAACTGTAAATAGAATTGTAATAAATTCATTTAGAATCTTGTCCATGTCCTCGTTTTCGTGAAACAAATCACCTTTTCAGTTATCAATGGACGAATCAATTGCTTCTAATATATCCATGAAACTGCGATTTCTTTTGCTATTTTCATCAATATACACATCATACTAACGTTCACTTTGACCATTGTGCGTTGTGAGCATCCTTATCCTTCTCACATGCTTTTCAAACATTCCTACTGTCCTCGTTGCTTCTTTCCTCTCCTGTTCCTTACCCCCTCACGCATTCTTCTCGTCCCTCTCTTTTAACCCGCAGCTCCCTCTCCCACCCGACCATCCCTCCCCATCTCCAAAGTACGAGTTCGAGATCT
>NC_092240.1:1327500-1372500 GCF_036320965.1 Panulirus ornatus
GTTATTATTATTATCATTATTATTGCTATTATCATTATCATTATTATTATTATTATCATTATTATTATAATTATTATTATTATCATTATCATTATTATTACTATTATCATATCATTATTATTGTTATTATTATTATCATTATCATTATTATTACTATCATCATTATCATTATTATTATTATTATCATTATTATTATCATTATTATTATTATTATTATTATTATTATTATCATTATTATTATTATTATTATCATCATTGTTATTATCATTATCCCTGGGGATAAGGGAGAAAGAATACTTTCCACGTATTCCCTGCGTATCGTAGAAGGCGACTAAAAGGGAAGGGAGCGGGGGGCTGGAAATCCTCCTCTCCCGTTTATAATTTTCCAAAGGAAAGAACAGGGAGGTGGGCCAAGTGACGATATACCCTCTAAGCCTCACTCCTCTGTTCTAACGCGGGATAAGGCGAATATGTATGAAGAAAAAGATACTATCATTCTCATATCATTATTACTACTATTATCATTATCATTATTATTATCATTATTGTTATTATCATCATCATCATCATTATAATTGTTACTATCATTATCATCATTATTATTGCTATCATTATTATCATTAGTATTATTATCATCATTATTATCATTATTATCATTATTATCATTATTATCATCATTATCATTATTATTACTATTATCATCATTATTATTATTATTATTATTATTATCATTTCTATAATATTATCATTATTATCATATTATCATTTTTTATAACATTATCATGTCATAGTTATCATAAATTATAATCATCATTCTCATTATCATCATTATTATGCAACTTCAAGGACCTGTTTCACAGGGGTCCTGCTAACTTTATGCTGCGCTACATTCAGGAGCAGGAGAGTGATCGACTCCTTTGGAGGGAGGAATTTTTTGATGAGACTGTTGTCCTTTTCGCCTACGACGATATTGTAACCTAGCCGAAGACGGAATGCCATAGCATCTACGTATAGATAGATAGATGAGAGAGAGAGAGAGAGAGAGAGAGAGAGAGAGAGAGAGAGAGAGAGAGAGAGAGAGAGAGAGAGAGAGAGAGAGAGAGAGAGAGAGAGAGAGAGAGAGAGAGAGAGAGAGAGAGAGAGAGATTATCTTTCTGAGTGATTTACCTCATATAGAATCATCACATTAAGACTTGATCACTCCACATCCAGTGTTGTAACCCAGGAAGATCATGGTGTCAGAGGCGCCGTATCTCTGCCGTAGGTGGTGAGGTGAACGTTCAGTATCAGTTAGACATCAGTGACTCCTCGAGACGGACGATACGATCCTTGTGCTCATGGATCATACAGTCCTTCCAAGGGTCGTCTCGTGGTGTTCAAGAGGACGAGAGCCTCACAAACTGTGCCACGCTGTGTTAATGCGATGCTCATCTTGTTCCACTGGTCTGAGTAAGGCTAATAGAGCCTCACTCACTTTGACGACTCCGAGTTTATTCTGTACTGTTCTTCACACAACACACCGCATTTTGTCCTATTGCTTGATCATTCTACAGGTATAAGCGAGAGGAACACACTTGTTTTACGGAACTAAAGAAGTTCTTTGAAAGATAAGCTTACAGACTTAGAAAGAGGGTTGTTCAGGGGCAAACTGTTGTGTGAATGTCTAACCATCCCTTATGACAGATGGATATTTAGCCACACAGTCACACGATACATAAAGACAGACAGATCTAGCTGCTGCTAATCCACACAGAAACTCGGTAAGTTGAACAAAATGAAAATCTATCATATAACCATACACACAGACAGATGTGTGCACGTATCCATGGATCATAATATGATATAAACACGCAGAAATGGACATATGCATGCATACGTACAGACAGAGGCAAACCGACACACAGACCATCCTCTCAACATACCTCCCTTCTCTGCTCTCACGATGACCTCATTCTTTCTCAACTGCTATTCGTCCTAATTACTTGTCTCATTTAGCTCATTAAACTGGGATTACGACATCCATTTCCATTCTGGACATGCACTACTTTATGCTCGCTGTATTAAGAATTTCGCTTCCATCTTTTGCATCAATCTTTTCGCAAAAACTTTGGAAGTTGGGCCCTTACGCTAACTCCTGACTTCCATGCAAGCTGAAGACTTTTTCTAAATTCGTATTTCTAGATTATAATGAGAGTGTTGTGAAGTGTAGCTAATGTAATACTGTGAAGTTTGGTTAGTGTAATTCTGTGAAGTGTGGCTAGTGTGATATTGTGGTTTGGCTAATGCATTTTTGTGAGATGTGGTTGGTGTAATATTGTGAAGTTTGTTTAGAGTAAGATTGAGAGATGTGGGTAGTAAAGTCACAACATTTATAACACTGTGATGAAGAATCAACATAAGGTTAAGCGACCCCATGAAGACCGTTGATTATATATTTGTATGATAAGGGAACGTCTATCCCAGCGTTCTGTACCATCGTTAAGGCTAATAGGTCATATTGGCATCTGGTTTCTTTTGAGACGCTTTGTGACAGCCAAGTAGATCAGAAGCTTAGAGCTGAGAGATGAGAGAGGAGAAAACAGATTTCCTAAAGACAAATTCTTGGAAACATTCTTTTTTCCACCTAAGGAGACGGAGTTACCCAATCGTGGGTTTGAAGGTGGCTATGTGGCTAATGATGTCTGATCCTCTACTTTGCTGTTTGACTTCTTTCACCTTCTTTTTTTTCTTTTTTTTTGGTAAAACCATTTCTTAAGTTCCTGGTGTTGATGACGGAGATTTTTCTCATTCGAAGTAAAACACTAACTTTCGGTCTGATATCCGTTACTACGGATAATTTCCGAATGATGCATTTCTAATTTCCTGCTCAGATCAAGATCGTTGAAGCCATGGATGAACTTGAACACACATATTGAATCAACACTTAGCACACAGAGCATATCATGTCACTGATACGTATCATAAACAGATTAGGTCCCAAGAATGACCCCAGCGCACACCGCTTGTAACGTCTAACCATTTTGTGACGACCGTTCATTCCTACCCTTTGTTCATGGACAGTTTCATCAAAGTGCAACACAAAGCACGCCATGCGACAATCCTTGCCGGTAATGTTTGATCAGGTACTTCATCAGATACTTTCAGAAAATCTTTAAGCTGACGAGAATAGTTCTGTTTAACGAAGTGTGGTTTTGAGCTGCGAGTACGGGTCATGGTAAGTGTTTCTGAATGTTAAGTGTTTTGACGTTGGATGTTTCATTGTTGGGTTTGGTTTTATGTTCAGTGTGTTTTAGTGCTGAGTCTGAGTTCTATTCAACTCATTAAGTTCTCCTGTTCCAGCCGCGGCATCTATACCTCTTCCTCATATCACATTCAACCTTCCTGCTGTTGCCTGAGACAAGAAGGCGATCCGTCTAGGCTCGTCAAGTGGAAGAACCCCCGTGAAGCAGAAGCACAAAACTTGGACCATTTGCTTAACATTCTTTTCTGAAGGAAGTCGGAAAACTGTTTTCGGAACTCATGCGAGTCAAGAAATAAACATCCAATCTTAGTAGTGTTGTGAGGAAGGTCATCTAGAAGAGTTACAAATGATCTGGCTCTGACACAACATGGGTTGGTAGACATAATAGTTTGGGCTGGTGATTTTTTTGGTCTTTCAATGAATAATGTACCATGTCATAATGTACCATATATCATAATGTACCATATATCATAATGTACCATATATCATAATGTACCATATATCATAATGTACCATATATCATAATGTACCATATATCATAATGTACCATATATCATAATGTACCATATATCATAATGTACCATATATCATAATGTACCATATATCATAATGTACCATATATCATAATGTATCATATATCATAATGTACCATATATCATAATGTACCATATATCATAATGTACCATATATCATAATGTACCATATATCATAATGTACCATATATCATAATGTACCATATATCATAATGTACCATATATCATAATGTACCATATATCATAATGTACCATATATCATAATGTACCATATATCATAATGTATCATATATCATAATGTACCATATATCATAATGTACCATATATCATAATGTACCATATATCATAATGTACCATATATCATAATGTACCATATATCATAATGTACCATATATCATAATGTACCATATATCATAATGTACCATATATCATAATGTACCATATATCATAATGTACCATATATCATAATGTACCATATATCATAATGTACCATATATCATAATGTACCATATATCATAATGTACCATATATCATAATGTACCATATATCATAATGTACCATATATCATAATGTACCATATATCATAATGTACCATATATCATAATGTACCATATATCATAATGTACCATATATCATAATGTACCATATATCATAATGTACCATATATCATAATGTACCATATATCATAATGTACCATATATCATAATGTACCATATATCATAATGTACCATATATCATAATGTACCATATATCATAATGTATCATATATCATAATGTACCATATATCATAATGTACCATATATCATAATGTACCATATATCATAATGTACCATATATCATAATGTACCATATATCATAATGTACCATATATCATAATGTACCATATATCATAATGTACCATATATCATAATGTACCATATATCATAATGTACCATATATCATAATGTACCATATATCATAATGTACCATATATCATAATGTACCATATATCATAATGTACCATATATCATAATGTACCATATATCATAATGTACCATATATCATAATGTATCATATATCATAATGTACCATATATCATAATGTACCATATATCATAATGTACCATATATCATAATGTACCATATATCATAATGTACCATATATCATAATGTACCATATATCATAATGTACCATATATCATAATGTACCATATATCATAATGTATCATATATCATAATGTACCATATATCATAATGTACCATATATCATAATGTACCATATATCATAATGTATCATATATCATAATGTACCATATATCATAATGTACCATATATCATAATGTACCATATATCATAATGTACCATATATCATAATGTACCATATATCATAATGTACCATATATCATAATGTACCATATATCATAATGTACCATATATCATAATGTACCATATATCATAATGTACCATATATCATAATGTACCATATATCATAATGTGTCATATATCATAATGTACCATATATCATAATGTATCATATATCATAATGTACCATATATCATAATGTATCATATATCATAATGTACCATATATCATAATGTATCATATATCATAATGTATCATATATCATAATGTACCATATATCATAATGTACCATATATCATAATGTACCATATAATGTACCATATATCATAATGTACCATATATCATAATGTACCATATATCATAATGTACCATATATCATAATGTACCATATATCATAATGTACCATATATCATTAAAAGTTACAAATCCTTAGATAAGGAAAATGCTTTTGTATGTATTTTTCCAAAAGTTTGCAATAATTATGTCTCCCGCACCCCCGTAGGACTGGGATTATATTGTTTTTGTTATTCATTCACGTTCAATTTTTCCTCCTGTTCTTTCTAACAGTGAGGAATCTAACCCTTGAGTTTGATCTGACCTTTAAAAGTCTGGTCAAATAACACTGGGGTCGAGGATGTAGGGAATGTGTGTGTGTTGGTGTGTTACCCTCTGTAGTGACCCGCAAAGGTCAAACGCTGGTGGTTGTCTCATCCAGATGCGTTTGTCGAGGATAAAGTGAATTTGGGTTTACCGAGGCAGTAGTGGAGATGGGTGTATACGCTGGAGGGAAACATACTACTGTCGTAGAGGAATGCTGGTGTTTCTGGTTTCCATCAGAAACGAAAGTGAGAGGCATTTTCCACTTGTGAATCTCTGCCCATTGAAATAGATGCATGCTCGCCTTCTGTGATATAAGAATTGACGATACTTAACTACTTTTGTTATAGTACTGCTGCTGTGAATAGTAAGTTGGTAAATGCAAACACGTGTACGGATAAACTCGAAAAACCTCGCTTCCATGAATGCTTACGCAGACTCGTATAGCAGCATATATATGTCTGTATGTATATACCTGGATATCCAACCTGTAACCACATACGTAAAAACATATGTGCATACCTCGGAGACGGGGTCCAATACCTGCACATCCTCCCTTACAGTAGAAATAGGTGAACACACACACACACACACACACACACACACACACACACACACACACACACACACACACACACACACATACATTACAAGTCTAGAGCAACTGGACAAGGTATGAGCGAGACAGTAAACATCGTCATAACCAATATATCTGACGCCAACAGTTACGTTTATCAGTGTCTTGACCGGCAACATCATGTATCATATCCATACCTGATATACACGAACATAGAACACCTTCATCGCTATATTGCGTCATGTTGTATTGTACAGCGTTCTACTGTATTGTACAGCATTGTATCGTATTGTAATGCACTGAATTCTATTGTCTTGCTTGTATTGCATTAATCTGTAACGGAGCTGAGGTAGCGGAGTTATACAGCCCAGTATATCTTACTTGATGACTCCTGCAGAGATTAGTTTGGAAGGCTGGGTCCCTGGGACAGCTTCAGCTGCTCCTCCAAGACTTACGCTGAGCCGCTGATCACGACAGCTGGCTGGCTGGTCAGGACGAGTCAAGGGCACAGCTGCCCAGAGTAATGTGCAACTGCAGGAGAGAGAGAGAGAGAGAGAGAGAGAGAGAGAGAGAGAGAGAGAGAGAGAGAGAGAGAGAGAGAGAGAGAGAGAGAGAGAGAGAGAGAGAGAGAGAGAGAGAGAGAGAGAGAGAGAGAGAGAGAGAGAGAGAGAGAGAGAGAGAAGCATCCTCAGTAAACATAAAGTGTTCCGTCTCAAATCGTTGCATGATCACTGTTCACAGTGGTGGAGGAAAGAACTAAGGCTGTTACTTACAACCACCATACGATGATCATATATCAAGAAGCCCAGTCCTCACACAGCATCATCGTTGGTACAGAAACCCTTGTATTGTCATGGTTACAATCATTCAAGGATGACGTCTTTATGTTCTTTTCAAGTGGTGGGGCAACTTCTCCCTCTCACCCCTGTCAACAGTGGTGTCCCTCAGGGTTCTCTCCTGTTGCCTACGCTCTTCCTTCTCTCTGTTGTAAATTTTCTTTCCTCAGCCTCCAACCATATCCACACTTACACACTCTCCTAATCCTATGCTTCCATTCGTCATACGTGAACATACTTTCCCTCCCCTCCTGACTCCAGTGCTCGCTCTTGTTCCTGCACTGAACATGAGTCTTCTCTTCACTCAAGCCTGTAAAGTATCAAGGAATGGAGATTCAACAAAACCGTAATTCTTTATTATATCTATATAGATTTATCTCGTTTACATCAATCAAATTTCAAAAGGCTACATTTGGATCCTGCAATAACATAAATACGTTGGCCATTGCCAGATTCTCCACTTTAGGACCGAACTCAGACCTAGATACGTTACCAAATGAAATAACAACACAGTAGACAAGAAACACGATAGAAAATACATTTTAAGATACTTTAGTGGGAGCAGAGTACCGGATTAATGGAATGAAATGGGTCATGGAATTATGTATGCTGACAATATAGAAAAGTTCAAATGTTGTACGATACTAGAAACTGTTCAAGAAATGGGGCCCCACGAAAGTAGGATTCTCTCTCTGAACTGTACAAATAAATAATCACACACACAGACACACACACACACACACACACACACACACACACACACACACACACACACACTACCCCTCTGCCTGGCCACAGGGCCGGGCAGCACCAGACGCTGGCCAGGACGATATGAACCTCGTTGGCGGCGAGGTATGACCTCCCTGCTGGCGAAACTACCCTAGGTAAGCCCTCAAGACCTCTAACCCGGTGGCAATGAATTACACCAACTACCCTCCAGCACCCACTAACAACCCACCACCCGCAACCATTCCCAAGGAAACGAGGCAACAACTCACTTGCTCGTTAAAGGCCATGATCGTCAAGTTAGAGCCGAATGCAAGGGGTAAGTAGAGTCTAATGTCAGATACGCCGAGGGTTGAGATCGAGCAAGTATTAATGTTGTAGGTGGAAGGTTGATTATGAGGGAACAGCTCCAAGTATCTCTCCTCTTCGTGAGTCCCTCCACTACACGGTAAGGCCCTTGAGCACGGTGATATGACCCTTGTGCAAAACGGTAAGGCCCTCGAGTGGGAGGGTAAAACTTGTGGGCATGAAAGCGTGACGTCTGGAGGAGGAAGGAGAGGATACATTAAGACCAGCAGTGTCCAGTGACATAGATCAAGAGGAGACACCAATGATAAAGATGATTAATGTTGTATCATTAGAACTTATCCTCCTGGTTAAGTTAGGTTAGTTTGGGTCAGGATGAAGTTATTTGAGGCTGGGTTAAGGAAAACAACATTTGATATTACCATAGCCGTCTTGGTTAGGTTAGATGACGTTAGATTGATTTAGGCAAGGTTAGGTAAGGTTAGGTTAGATTAGGTTAGGTTAGGTTAGGTTAGCATACGTTGGTTAAACCAGGTTAGGTTAGGTTAGGTTAGGTTAGGATACATTTGTTTAAGCCAGGTTAGGTTAGGTTAGGTTAGATTAGGATACATTTGGTTAGGTTAGGTTAGGTTAGGCTAGGATACATTTGGTTAAGACAGGTTAGGTTAGGCTAGGTTAGGATACGTTTGGCTAAGGCAGGTTAGGTTAAGTCACGTTGACCAAAAAAAAAAGAGATATTTCGTTAAAGATACGATACCGTTAATGTTTGACTCTCCCTGAAAAACGAGACTTTTTCCGAGCTGTCAGTTCACCTTCCCTTAAAATAGCATAAAGTTCTGTTACAGCATCAGCGACGAGCCTTTGATGCAAAATTCCCACCCCGGATCACTTCCTCCCACGGGTAATTTAGGTCTTGATGAAAGAGTCTGTCAGGCTGCCATCACTCACCCCTCTCCCCATCTACCTTCCTGCGTTTTTCTTGGCCCTTCCCTTCTCCTCCCCAACTCCCCACTTATTCTCCAAGTCCCTTCTCTCCGCCACTTCCTCCTTCCGGCTATATCGACTGGTTATATCATCAAAGGAAGCGACAGATTATTCTCTTCTCCCTCTCCCGTCACACACACACACACACACACACACACACACACACACACACACACACGCACACTTCACAGATATGATCAATGCTCGTAAAGAAACACAAGAGGTAATACAAGTGGTTCAGAGGAGGACAAGAAAGATGATACTAGAAATAAGAAAGCTGAGTTACGGAGAAAGGCGAGAGGCTTTGAATTTGCCCGTCATGGACAAGGGAAGACTAAGAGGTGACCTGATCACAATTCTTTTTTTCTTAACGAGATTTATGATGAAAACAACGAACAGTTTTTCGAAAGACGCAGGGATAGAGCAATCAGGGAACTTAACGTGCAATTAAGCAAGAAATTTGTCAAGGGGAATGTGAAGACGTGTTTGGATGGTGTAGAAGTGGTGGATGAATGGAAGAGACTGGAAGAGACTGACCGAGAGGATAGTAAATGCCAACAGTAAACAGAAGTATAAAACGTTGTATAACAGTAACGAAATGTTCAAGAGCCGGGGCCACAAGAGCGTAAACTCCTTCCTCATACAGTATAGATAGGTAATTACACATATCTTCATACCAAAACAAATCTTTCACTGCCAAATTAACCAGAGACTTTATACTGAATGATCTGAGGAGATTGTTATCTACTTTTGTATCTTAATCTATCTTCTTATTTCTGAATGTGTTTACGTAACGATAGTGAACACGTTTTCAGGAAGAAACAAAAATTAGTAAAAATGATCTAGAAATCTTTTCATTAACAAAACACACGAATTCACCATTATAAATGTAAAGCTTTGGCAATACATTTACATAATGGGAATCTAAAACTGATCACGCTTTCCCAGCCCAGCCGGTAATTCTGAAAATACTGACCCTGATCCTTTTCCAGTGGTTCTGATCCTTGTCCAGTGGTTCTGATCCTTATCCAGTGGTTCGGATCCTTGTCCAGTGTAAAGATTGGTCACAACTGATTTCGTCGGACTCTAAATGCTTTCAAGCGATAGCAGAGGTAAAGTTCATCATCTTGAACCACAAGTCATATGAAAGAAGACTCGCAGATTAGTATATAACTCTACTTTCATTATAAAGAAAAAGCTGTTACTAATTTGATACAAGGAAAATTGTAGATACGTTGTTTCTCGCTGTGTTAGCCCCGTGGTACACCTTATGTTTGGCTTCACTACTAAGTAAACACTATGTCTGTGGGACGTCCTGTTGGAGATCATAGAACGCTATCCTCAGCAACTCCTCCATGATGACAGCACCACATATCGCCACCAAGGATCATGATCATGATGTCTGTATCATCACAAACGGGACATTACTGCATCGTTTTCACTTACAACGGGATTTTTAGACCTCGGGTGGTCCCAGGTCCAGGTCCGCTCTATGTCTACCTCACAACGTTACTTGTTACGACCTGAATTTTCTTGTATATTTTCCACAGAACGAAATTCAGTGGTGAAGATAGTCAGCGATAAGAAAGTCTGTTAATAGGATAGCTATGGGTCCGTAAGAAAGTTACCTGCTGGAGGAATTATCTTCTTTTTGTTTCATTCCATATCTATCAACGACTGACAGTAATGTGACGTGCACTGATTGCATCCTTCTCCTGCTCCTCCTCCTTCTTCCTTACAACCTGTAAAACTATAACATCCGCTAACAATGATACCAATGTTTCTTCACGAGTCCCAGACATCTTTATGGCCAGTGATCGCATAAATAACCTCAATTCGCGTGATTTAGCGAGATACAGAGTCTGTCAGCGCCGAGGATTTGTGATCTATAAACAAAAGATCAGATCGACGATGCTTGCAACATGTCACTAGCTTAGAATTGTCCGACACGTTTCCCTCCACTTAATGTGTCTATTCATGATGGTACTATTACTTTGGAAGATCTATGTTATCGGTATATAATGAAGGAAAAGATAAACAATCTCTCAATGATACGCAAGAAATAAAAATGCATTTGATGTGCATAATGATGATGAGATGAAATGGCAAAAAGTATACAGTCAGGTCAAGCGAGGGGCGCAGCATACATGGGTAGAGGAATGCTTTCAAAGTCCAGCTCTTTGTCGATTATTATCAATGTTCGATTCGTAACATTCACATGTTGCCACCAGCAGGCCATCAGTAGCTGCCTACTTATAAATATTCTAGACAACACAATATATGAACTACAAATACAACGATCCTTTACGTCCTGGTACCGAAATCTGATAGGTTAAACACCTACATGAGTGTGAGAGTCACATACAACTTTTCTTGTGATAATGTATGAATGAATATATATCTTCTTATGATAAGTTGGCCATTTACGAGGACAGACTCTCCTGACCGCAGACTGATTTATACACACTAATGCTAGGATGAAAAAAAGCTATCTCTGTGACAACTGCTCCCTTCCTTATTTTGTTGGTACACTTGCTATCATTTGTCTCTAGATTTGTAAGAAATTTCATCTGCTTATATCTCTTGTTTGCCAAATTTCGGATGATTTGGCCTACTTTTAATTATGGTCTTACTAATAACATTATCATACTGAAAGGCAACATTCAAAGCACCATATTCTATTATCTGTCTTACATTAGGTAGGTTAGGAGAATAAGGCAACATTAAACATTTGGCCTATAATCTTTTTCCACATTTATGTTATTAGGTGCATAAATGTCTTCCTAGCTTTCCAGTAAGCCTTATTTACAAGCCAATTAAGATAAGATAACTGCCTAAAGATACGTCTTACATGGCTACATTCGTCTAAGACGAATCTTTAGTCAGTTATGTTATCCTATACATATATATATATATATATATATATATATATATATATATATATATATATATATATATATATATATATATATATATATATATATCTTTTTCTTTTTCTTTTCATACTATTCGCCATTTCCCGCATTAGCGAGGTAGCGTTAAGAACAGAGGACTGGGCCTTAGAGGGAATATCCTCACCTGGCCCCCTTCTCTGTTCCTTCTTTTGGAAAATTAAAAAAAAAAACGAGAGGGGAGGATTTCCAGCCACCCGCTCCCTCCCCTTTTAGTCGCCTTCTACGACACGCAGGGAATACGTGGGAAGTATTCTTTCTCTCCTATCCCCAGGGATAATATATATATATATATATATATATATATATATATATATATATATATATATATATATATATATATATATATATATATATACATACATATATATATATATATATATATATATATATATATATATATATATATATATATATATATATATACATATATATATATATACACACACATATATATATATATATATATATATATGTATATATATATATATATATATATATATGGTGTGTTGTATTCATGTATCTGTGTTATGAAATTTCATATTTGCATGATGTTTCTCTGTGTATATAATCATTATCTGTATACACAATATAAATCAGTCTGTTCTAATAACATAGTGAAGGTTAGCAGTGTGTGTTCAGATCAAGAATTAAAGATAAATGTCTTATGATTGTCAGACAAGTCACAGCAGGGAGCCAGGAGCCACACTCCGGTCGCTGCTACTGAAAAGAAAAAAAAAATATGAGTTGCAGAATATAACTTCACTTTTGCAACTTGTCCACAAGGAATTTCATTATTTCTCGCTCCTACCGACTTGGCGGATATGGAATGCATGCGAATTAACTCCGAGTTCATCCTCCAGTATTGTCGTAAAGCCTTCAGGAAGATGATTTCGAAAGACAAAACTTAACAAGTTTGTTGAGAAGAAACCAACCAACGAGTGGAAGAATTAATTTGCAACACTGTAGGTGGGGTAAGGAAACAGACGAAAGAATGGCCACACACACACACACACACACACACACACACACACACACACACACACACACACACACATACCATGTATATACATAAACGCCTACACATGCGACAAAGTATAAAAAAAAAAAAAAAAAAAAAAAAAAAATATATATATATATATGTGTGTGTGTGTGTGTGTGTGTGTGTATTACATGGCAGCTAGAGACTGAGTGTGAGCGAATGTGGCCTTTGTTGTCTTTTCCTAGCGCTACCTCGCGCACATGAGGGGGGAGGGGGTTGTTATTTCATGTGTAGCGAGGTGGCGATGGGAATGAATAAAGGCAGACAGTATGAATTATGTACATGTGTATATATGTATATGTCTGTGTGTGTATATATATATGTATGCGTTGAGATGTATAGGTATGTATATGTGCATGTGTATGTGGGTGGGTTGGGCCATTCTTTCGTCTGTTTTCTTGCGCTACCTCGCTAACGCGGGAGACAGCGACAAAGCTAAGATAAATAATAAATAGATAATATATATATATATATATATATATATATATATATATATATATATATATATATATATATATATATATATATATATATATATATATATATATATATATATACATATATATATATATTTTTTTTTTTCATTATACTTTGTCGCTGTCTCCCGCGTTTGCGAGGTAGCGCAAGGAAACAGACGAAAGAAATGGCCCAACCCCCCCCCCCCCCCATTCACATGTATATACATACGTCCACACACGCAAATATACATACCTACACAGCTTTCCGTGGTTTACCCCAGACGCTTCACATGCCTTGATTCAATCCACTGACAGCACGTCAACCCCGGTATACCACATCGCTCCAATTCACTCTATTCCTTGCCCTCCTTTCACCCTCCTGCATGTTCAGGCCCCGATCACACAAAATCTTTTTCACTCCATCTTTCCACCTCCAATTTGGTCTCCCTCTTCTCCTCGTTCCCTCCACCTCCGACACATATATCCTCTTGGTCAATCTTTCCTCACTCATTCTCTCCATGTGACCAAACCACTTCAAAACACCCTCTTCTGCTCTCTCAACCACGCTCTTTTTATTCCCACACATCTCTCTTACCCTTACGTTACTCACTCGATCAAACCACCTCACACCACACATTGTCCTCAAACATCTCATTTCCAGCACATCCATCCTCCTGCGCACAACTCTATCCATAGCCCACGCCTCGCAACCATACAACATTGTTGGAACCACTATTCCTTCAAACATACCCATTTTTGCTTTCCGAGATAATGTTCTCGACTTCCACACATTCTTCAAGGCTCCCAGAATTTTCGCCCCCTCCCCCACCCTATGATCCACTTCCGCTTCCATGTTTCCATCCGCTGCCAGATCCACTCCCAGATATCTAAAACACTTCACTTCCTCCAGTTTTTCTCCATTCAAACTCACCTCCCAATTGACTTGACCCTCAACCCTACTGTACCTAATGACCTTGCTCTTATTCACATTTACTCTTAACTTTCTTCTTTCACACACTTTACCAAACTCAGTCACCAGCTTCTGCAGTTTCTCACATGAATCAGCCACCAGCGCTGTATCATCAGCGAACAACAACTGACTCACTTCCCAAGCTCTCTCATCCCCAACAAACTTCATACTTGCCCCTCTTTCCAAAACTCTTGCATTCACCTCCCTAACAACCCCATCCATAAACATATTAAACAACCATGGAGACATCACACACCCCTGCCGCAAACCTACATTCACTGAGAACCAATCACTTTCCTCTCTTCCTACACGTACACATGCCTTACATCCTCGATAAAAACTTATCACTGCTTCTAACAACTTGCCTTCCACACCATATATTCTTAATACCTTCCACAGAGCATCTCTAGCAACTCTATCATATGCCTTCTCCAGATCCATAAATGCTACATACAAATCCATTTGCTTTTCTAAGTATTTCTCACATACATTCTTCAAAGCAAACACCTGATCCACACATCCTCTACCACTTCTGAAACCACACTGCTCTTCCCCAATCTGATGCTCTGTACATGCCTTCACCCTCTCAATCAATATCCTCCCATATAATTTACCAGGAATACTCAACAAACTTATACCTCTGTAATTTGAGCACTCAATCTTATCCCCTTTGCCTTTGTACAATGGCACTATGCACGCATTCCGCCAATCCTCAGGCACCTCACCATGAGTCATACATACATTAAATAACCTTACCAACCAGTCAACAATACAGTCACCCCCTTTTTTAATAAATTCCACTGCAATACCATCCAAACTTGCTGTCTTGCCGGCTTTCATCTTCCGCAAAGCTTTTACTACCTCTTCTCTGTTTACCAAATCATCTTCCCTAACCCTCTCACTTTGCACACCACCTCGACCAAAACACCCTATATCTGCCACTCTATCATCAAACACATTCAACAAACCTTCAAAATACTCACTCCATCTCCTTCTATATATATATATATATATATATATATATATATATATATATATATATATATATATATATATATATATATATATATATATATATATATATATATATATATATATATATATATATATATGTATATATATATATATGTATATATATATATATATATATATATATATATATATATATATATATATATATATATATATATATATATATATATATATATATATATATATATATATATATATATATATATATACATATATATATATATATTTATATATATACATATATATATATATATATATATATACATATATATATATATATATATATATATATATATATATATATATATATATATATATATATATATATATATACATATATATATATATATATATATATACACATGTAGATATTCACACTTGCTGCCTTCATCCATTCTTGTGCCACCCCGTCACACATGAAATGGCACCCCTCTCCCCCGCGCGGGCGCGAGGTAGCGCTAGGAAAAGACAACAAAGGCCACTCTCTCTCTCTCTCTCTCTCTCTCTCTCTCTCTCTCTCTATATATATATATATATATATATATATATATATATATATATATATATATATATATATATATATATATATATATATATATATAGCCCATTGTGAGCCAGGTACTCATTCTGTTGAGCAACCCTTAGGTGTGGATGAACAGCTGGGTTGACCGTGAACCGACTGCCGCAACCAGCATTAATCTATGCGCTCGACCCTGGGCGGCCCGTGGATGCGTCACAATCAGGAACGCTACAGCACGGGAGTCTACAAACATAAACAAACAAAAAAAAAAGTTTGTTCAACGTCAAGTTGGTGAGACAATGTGGAGCATCTATGGTTCGTGCTGGAGGGAATTCCTGGCGAAAGTCTTATATGAAACAGATGCAACAACAATAGAGCTTAATGATTCTGTCCCACCGATGATGAAGTGGAACCTTCACAGTCGCCACACAGGTGGTACTTCACAGTCGCCACACAGGTGCTACCTCACAGTCGCTACACAGGTGGTACTTCACAGTCGCCACACAGGTGCTACCTCACAGTCGCTACACAGGTGGTACTTCACAGTCGCCACGGAGGTGGTACTTCACAGTCGCCACACAGGTGCCACTTCACAGTCGCCACACAGGTTGTACTTCACAGAGTCATTTCTACCACCAAGAAGGCCTGAAAGATATAGTTACTGAGACAGCAAGGATAAAGGCTTGAAAATTTGGTTGTCTGGAGTTGGAGAAAGATCCTTGTCGTCGTAGTCTGGCAAGACAATAATAATGAAGATAGATATGTTGATGTTAATGATAGAAAATGGATGATGTGGAAAGAAAACGAAGGGATGTCGTCATAATGAATGAGGATGCAGAGTTGACTGACTATATCATGAAATACAGCAAGGACAGGATGGTGAGTATTACAGTGAGGATGAGCAGGGTAACAAGGAAGAGAAAGTGAACCTTGATAATGTCCAAGATGATATCAGTAAAGGCTACAGCAATACTGATGCCCTAACTACAGAGGAGGTGACACGTATAATGGTGATGGTGATGAAACTATTTTCGCAAAAGAGTGAACAGTTATTCGATAATTTTAGTTAAGAAAATGATAGCAAAAATTGACAGTAAAGTTGTTATCGTAACAAGACGTCGAGGAAAAATGAGACATAATAATGACGCGGATGAAAGTACTGGAACAGATCCGAGGTTAACAAGATAGGGGATTACAGCTAGAGACACAATACTCATAGGAAGGAATTAGTGTCTGTCATGGCAGAAACAGCGGCCACCACACGACCCAGGATCACAACCCACGCCAGCTCACACCTTGCTTTACCTAATTGCCCAGTGACCTGGAGAGTATACCAACCGACCACCATAACATACATGAGAGCCGTGTTGCCCACAACACCCTTACCCGGAGTCTAACATTCAGTTCACTTGGTCTTGAGACGTTTGCAGCAATTTCGTAAACTAGATGTTGACATTTTGATCTGTGGTCCTCAGGACGCTTCAGGAAAGCCAAGGTCAACCAGCGTAAGATCTTGGATCAAATTCATCTGCGATGGAACATCTGTGTGGCTGCATGGATCGACATACAGACCTGCAGACATAGAGACACATTTGTGGGTTAGGAATATTCTGAATATGTTCCAATTCAGAGAAATCTTTTTTCTTCTTTTTTTCCATAATTTTGACAATGTAATTCTCATGTTTGTCTTCTCGTATCGGAAATTGTTTCATGTAAAATTCATCCCTGAAGGACTCAATAACGTTATCAAGTAAGAGTTGCAACTCTCTACCACTGCCTGGCTCCTTTCCGCTCTATGTAGGAGTTCTCATATCGAGAAGACTTCAGCAAATATTAGGTTTGGTTAACATGATGATGCAACGTAGAGGAAACATTCAGATGAGAAAAAAATCAGAAGGTGAAAGGTAAACTGTGAGAGACAGAGTAGGTCTGAAAAATGGTGGAGGTGTGTGGAAGGAATGCTGAGGATGTGTTTGAGCGTTGGAGAGACATAAAAGTTTTACAGATGCATTAGAGGACTGGTGAAAATGCCTGGGGAAGTTAAAATATCGGAAGAGTGCCGCAGTAGTGTTGGGGAAACATTGCATGAATTGGAGAGGTAATGGAACGTTAAGGTGATGCAAGAATGCCAGAAATGTGGAGTAGCTCAAGTATATTTGAAGAATGTTAAAGGTGCGTTGGAGTGCAGATGTACGAGATATCTACAGAGTTTTTGGAGTGATCTCAACGTACCTTCGAAAGAAGTTGTTGATTGGTAGGGAAAGAACTGGGAGAAATTTGAGGAATGTTTAGAGAAATGTTGACACATTTCTTGAACTTTACTGAGTGGTCGTTGATGATAGTGTTGTGTTACTTGTTGTACAGGAAGTGTTGAGAAAACCTCTGTATAATGTTCTCGGAATTCCTAAAAAATGATAGACAAACATTAGAATAACAACACAGATTTATCTTGGAAATAATTTAAGAGTTTAGGAAAACCATTAGTGAACTGAGATTACTGAACTAGTGTTGAGGCATTATTGTAATGATACTGGTGGTGTTAAGGTATAGTTAGAATGATAATGGTGGAGGATGAAGAACAACTGGCGATTTGTTTAAGAAGTGTTGACGAGGTGTTGCAGTAGACGGGCACAGTGGTATTAACGCAGCGTTTGTGATGCGTTGAGGTTTTGGATGCGGCGCTGGAAAAGTTGTGTGTGTGTGTGTGTGTGTGTGTGTGTGTGTGAACCTGACCATTACACGTCACACTCACATGTATATAATGTCAAAGTCTATCCTCTCTCTCTCTCTCTCTCTCTCTCTCTCTCTCTCTCTCTCTCTCTCTCTCTCTCTCTCTCTCTCTCTCTCACCACCCACTCGTTATATGTTCCTCACCCTGCAGATCTGATCTTTGACCTTGGACAGCCAGCCGCTATCTGAGTATATCTAAATCAGTTCCTCACCCACGTCTGAACCAGTTGGCTGCATCCACTGCTTCATCAACTGAGTCACAGATGACTACATATCGGAAAGACAGTCAGACAACAGTGAGGATAAACTAATAGTGACAAAAGCAACGTTACAGAAATTATCGTGAGATTAATCATAGAAATTATACAGATGTTTATTATGACAACAATCAAAATGACAAGAAAAATAGCTAATTGTCCGAGCGATCGCAGGAAGAAAATGAGACAGGAAATGACGGTTAGGTTGTTTCCGACAGTGATGACGGTGCCACGGTAGAGATGACAGTGATGACGGTGCCACGGTAGAGATGACAGTGATGACGGTGCCACGGTAGAGATGACAGTGATGACGGTGCCACGGTAGAGGTGACAGTGATAGTTAGGAGGAGACGGGCGGGCAAGCAGACACATCTGACCAGGGTGGACCCTACCAGCCTCATTAGCATACAGATGACAAAGGAGTTAAGGCTGTAGAGGGATGGGCATTAACCTGATGAGTCGGGTATTAGCGAGGGAATTACTGGCTGTGGGGATTACTGGGTTGAGGATTACTGGACCCGGGAATTATTGACTGGAAGACTGCTGGCTGTGGGGATTACTAGCTGTGGCAATCACTGGCCTAAGAATTACCGACTGCAACGATCACTGACTGAAGGATTCCTGGTAGAGAGGATGACCGGCTGCGAGGTTATTAGCTGGGAATTACTGGTGGTAATATTACTGAGTGATGGATTACTGGATATAGCGGTTGGTTGATGTGCAACCAAGAGACGTGGCTGGGACGCCATTTGGTAAACACTTGTTTACCAAATGGCGTCCTAGCTACGTCTCTTGGCTGTATATCAACTGACTTATATTTCTCTCATGTATCTCCCCGGATGATGCGATTATTACACGAAAATGCACTTGGGAACTTATCGTGTTTCATTACCCTGGGGTAAGAACGGAATTTACTTGATCACGCGCTCAATTGTGATCTAAATTTTGGGCGTGATCAAGTACATTTCCCCTTGGTCTCATATGAATATATATATATATATATATATATATATATATATATATATATATATATATATATATATATATATATATATATATATATATATATATATATATATATATATATATATATATATATATATATATATACATATATATATATATATATATATATATATATATATATATATATATATATATATATATATATATATATATATATATATATATATATATATATATATATATATATATATATATATATATATATATACATATATATATATATATATATATATATATATATATATATATACATATATATATATATATATATATATATATATATATATATATACATATATATATATATATATATATATATATATATATATATATATATATATATATATATATATATATATCTTTTTTTTTTTTTTTTTGCTTTGTCGCTGTCTCCCGCGTTTGCGAGGTAGCGCAAGGAAACAGACGAAAGAAATGGCCCAACCCACCCCCATACACATGTATATACATACGTCCACACACGCAAATATACATACCTACACAGCTTTCCATGGTTTACCCCAGACGCTTCACATGCCCTGATTCAATTCACTGACAGCACGTCAACCCCGGTATACCACATCGATCCAATTCACTCTATTCCTTGCCCTCCTTTCACCCTCCTGCATGTTCAGGCCCCGATCACACAAAATCTTTTTCACTCCATCTTTCCACCTCCAATTTGGTCTACCACTTCTCCTCGTTCCCTCCACCTCCGACACATATATCCTCTTGGTCAATCTTTCCTCACTCATTCTCTCCATGTGACCAAACCATTTCAAAACACCCTCTTCTGCTCTCTCAACCACGCTCTTTTTATTTCCACACATCTCTCTTACCCTTACGTTACTTACTCGATCAAACCACCTCACACCACACATTGTCCTCAAACATCTCATTTCCAGCACATCCATCCTCCTGCGCACAACTCTATCCATAGCCCACGCCTCGCAATCATACAACATTGTTGGAACCACTATTCCTTCAAACATACCCAGTTTTGCTTTCCGAGATAATGTTCTCGACTTCCACACATTCTTCAAGGCTCCCAGGATTTTCGCCCCCTCCCCCACCCTATGATCCACTTCCGCTTCCATGGTTCCATCCGCTGCCAGATCCACTCCCAGATATGTAAAACACTTTACTTCCTCCAGTTTTTCTCCATTCAAACTTACCTCCCAATTGACTTGACCCTCACCCCTACTGTACCTAATTACCTTGCTCTTATTCACATTTACTCTTAACTTTCTTCTTTCACACACTTTACCAAACTCAGTCACCAGCTTCTGCAGTTTCTCACATGAATCAGCTACCAGCGCTGTATCATCAGCGAACAACAACTGACTCACTTCAGTTCAGAGGGTGTTTTGAAATCTTTTGGGCACATTGAGAGAATGAGTGAGGAAAGATTGACCAAGAGGATATATGTGTCGGAGGTGGAGGGAACGAGGAGAAGTGGTAGACCAAATTGGAGGTGGAAAGATGGAGTGAAAAAGATTTTGTGTGATCGGGGCCTGAACATGCAGGAGGGTAAAAGGAGGGCAAGGAATAGAGTGAATTGGATCGATGTGGTATACCGGGATTGACGTGCTGTCAGTGGCTTGAATCAGGGCATGTGAAGCGTCTGGGGTAAACCATGGAAAGCTGTATAGGTATGTATATTTGCGTGTGTGGACGTATGTATATACATGTGTATGGGGGTGGGTTGGGCCATTTCTTTCGTCTGTTTCCTTGCGCTACCTCGCAAACGCGGGAGACAGCGACAAAGCAAAAAAAAAAAAAATATATATATATATATATATATATATATATATATATATATATATATATATATATATATATATATATATATATATATATATATATATATATATATATATATATATATATATATATATATATATATATATATATATATATATATATATATATATATATATATAAAGCCTATCATATGTTTTCTCCAGATCTATAAATGCTACACACAAATCCTCGACAGACCAGTCAGCATCTAGAATCTATGGGAAGCAGTAACCCAGTGTGTTGCGCGGGTCTAAGCCCTCGTGGCAAGGATGCACTAAGACAGCTCTCGAGGGCAGTGGCTTGAATGGTACCTACAAAAAAGGGAGAGAGAAGCAACGTTACTGTGGACGATTAGGGAGAATTGATAAGGTGAAAGACTTTTGTTTCCGAATAGCCACCTAAGATATAAGATCAATACTCTCTACTGGGAAGAAATCTATAGATAAAGAATGGCTGATCAAAAGACAAATGATTACGGAACCTATGAAATATACCAAGGAAAGGTGTCCAGGATAGGGCGGAGGATATGGTCATAACTCAGCATATATTTGTTGTTGCAGTGATGAACTGAAGTGTTTCTGAAATCTAACAGTGGTAAACACGTGAGATTCAAATAGAAATGTAGGTATAAAATGGATTTTTGCACCATTCACATTAACCAGAAGCTGCTTCCATATGAGATTATGCACACGTCTGAACTTAGAGAGGTGATAAGTTGGGTACGAGAGAAAGAACGAACATTGGAGTGAGGAGGAGAGGGAAAGTGAGTCGAAGTATGAAGCGTGTTAAGAGTGAAAACAGTTAGGACAGAACCCTGAAGGACACCACTGTTGAATGGATATGAGGGAGAAGTCGTCCTAGCAACACTGACAATGGACCAACAGGAAAGGGAGCTGTACACTGGAGAACAGAGAGAAAATAATAACAAAGTTTTGAAATTTAGAAAGCATGCCAAATGTCAACACCAGTGTCAAGTACTTTAGAGATGTCAAGGAGAACAATAGAAGATTCAGTAAAATCCCTGAGGAGGACCTGAAGAAAGTCGCGTGACAGGATGGTTCGCCAGTAATCCTTACATTGGTGAAGGAAGCCATATTGGTGATCTGGAAGAAGAAAAATGATTCGATTAAAAAAGGAAGTGAGCATTAAGACGAGTTTCAAAAAGGTTTCGAAACAGCATAAATGAGAGTGTTGGGGAGATGGTTGGAGGGATTGAAAATGTCGCTTATCCTAGGGATGGGCTGCAATAAGGAATGCGTCTAAACCCAAATTGAGAAAGTTTGGGTTTCGAGCCAAAGATGAAATAGGCGATTTTTGAGGATCTGAGCCAGTTCAAAAGCAGTTTCCTTTTGGTCGAAGGGAAGTATGTCATCCACACTACACACCTTACCGACTAGTAGCTGGGACAGTACAAGAAAGACTTTGCATGAGGAAAATTTACGAGGGAGCTTAGGTTCAGTGGGGAGAAGCATAGGTTCAATGGGGAGAAGCATAGGTTCAGTGAGGAAGAGAATAGGATCAGTGGGGAGGACTAGATATGAAATTCTTCGAAGTAACGTTAAGGAGACTAAGATGCTGTAAGACACTTCTTTATCAGGAGGACAGTTGACTATAGTCTAATCAGGTTAGCAGAAAGGAGAGGCTGATGTATAGAAGTTATTGCAGGTGCTTTTGGTTAAGGATCAGAGAAGTTCATCTGTAAAGGAAGAAATCAAATCATTGCACTTTATTATGAAATTTTGTTTGATTATGAATAACAACGTTGCAATAATCTTATCACATATGAAGTCAGACAGGAATAGACTCATGATCCGATCTGTTCTGACCCTGATGTGACTGGATTCGGAGGAGGAACAATCAATGTTTACCGTGATAAAAATCTAGTAGAAGAATAGACTTTGTACTCCATTCCGGCGAAAATACCTCCGTTATATAGTCAGCACGGATGGAAGAGTCCCAGATAGTGAAACAGTGTTGGTTACACTGAAAGTCAGTGTAACATCTGCACAAGGATTACCAGAGTTGATGATTCGAGGGGGAACAGTAGGAGGAAATGTCCAGCGTGAACTGATAAGAAGACATGTAGGGAGGGAGGGAGGGGGAGGGGGAGCAGAACGATTATATGTATAGTGAGAAGCTTCAAGGTTAGGAGAAGTCATGAGTGTTGGAAGAATGGTCACGACGGTTATATCATACGAATCTCCCACTATCATTCACTCTACATCACCATCTAAACCTCTCACTGTCACTAATCCTACATCATCATGTGAACCGCTCACTTTCATTATCTCTGCATCATATCAAGTGCACATCTCATTATCATTCACTCTCCATCACATCATGTGAACTTTTCACATCACATCATGTAACCCTCTAAGTATCACTCACTCTACATCATGTCATATAAACCACCCACTGTCACTTGTTCCACATCACATCATGTGAGCCTCCCACTGTCACTTGTTCCACATCACATCATGTGAGCCTCTCGCTGTCACTGGCTCTACATCACATCTTGTGAACGTCTCAGTCACTTCCCGCACATCACATCGGGTGATCTCATTTTTTCTTCTTTCATCTACAACCAGACCATCTCCTCACACTTTCTTCTTATCCTCCTCATCTTGTGCACTCCTCACACCTCATATTGGTTATCTCATTACCCCGCAGTGTTGGTCCAGGTTCTCCCAGGGGGAGGCGGATGAGGAAGTTTTCAAACCAAATATCCTGCAAATCGTTCGTGATATTGGCAGGAAAATATTGGTATGAAAAATCAACACCACGACCAACCAGGCCTGGGGTCTACAGTGGCAGCCGGCGTGATGGTTCTCTCTCTCTCTCTCTCTCTCTCTCTCTCTCTCTCTCTCTCTCTCTCTCTCTCTCTCTCTCTCTCTCTCTCTCTCTCTCTCTCTCTCTGTTACACATCGAATCATCAAATGGCATATTGCACAAAACTGAGAAATGAAGCATTAACTCTTATTCCTATGTTCGTATATCATCTTTACATGTTGTATATATACAGATATATCCCAACACAAAGAGAGGAATTGTATAAACACACTAATCAACACATAAACACACATATGAACAATACATGTATGGCAAAAAAGTATTCGTGAATGCACTCACATACATATGCACATGCATGACGGACACATTGGAAAGCATATAACTTAAAAGTCACATTCTATCAATACACATAATAGCAATTTACAAGAATAATGTTTAAGGTTCATGTATTCAAACCAACGCAGTTTTAGATTACGTTAGTGTAACAGTGAAGACTCAAAATACAGGAAAGACACATGAAGTGGACAAGGTACAATACGATGAGTTAAATCCTTCCCTGGAGGAGGCCCTCAGACATGCCAGATCCTTCTGCAAGCAGGATCAGGGGTCAAAGGTCAAGCGTAACACATCACGTGACGACCTGTCGTCTCACAGCACAAGGCCAGCGGCCTGTGTATCTTGACTGGGTTTAGCGTTGTGTATAGTTTGTGTATCGTGCTGATATTCCTGCCGTAAACAGGTGTTTGCCCAAGAGATTACACGTCATGTCCGCCAGCTTTATAAACAACAACAATAACAACAACAACAACAACAACAACAACAAGGTAGTAGGAGATATCATTCTAAAATGGTCAACATATATTTGACCTGTTTAGCTTTGTAGTGAAGGACTTGTGTTTCTTTCTGTTCTTAGGAAAACATTTCTGCGACAAAGAAGTAATGTTTCTTTACAAAGAGACCATAAGAATATCTACATTAGTGCGATTAGAGAAGATACTTAACATTAGATATCTCTTTAACCAGATTCTTTATCCTCAGTTTCATAAGTTCCTCAGTGATGAAGTGTTGAGAACGTGACTGTAAATCAACACGACCTTCCTGACCTCACACTTAGAAACAAATGGTCATGCAAACTGCTGTAGTGTCGACGGGTGGCGGTATCAGTCACATACCGCCGCAGCTGCCTACTGTATTATCACATCAAGCAACTCAATGTGGTGGCAGTTTGCAGCGTGTGATCTCACTTGACCCCGTAATCGCCAGAGGTATGAGATTGATAGTCGACCCCTTACGGCTTGGTTGATTTCATCTGGGTCACACATCGGAGAAATGAGGACAGAACGAACAACCTTCGACCTTTATAACGGATGCTCCACCTTTCCTTCGTCGACAACCGTTCAGCTTTCGTGCCCCTACCTCCCTCAACCTCAAGAATCATCTTCGTGGCCTGACGTAGCTGCACTTTATATGCCCAGACATAACCAAAGGAAGAATTGTCAGGTAGTCGACTTGCTCTGGATAAATGTATACTTTGGTACGTGACATAGAGCCTTTGAAGCGTCCCTCCATTGGCAGATGATCTGTGATGTCTCATCTCCAACATTCATCTACAGCAGGACTCACGTGGGAGATTACCTCCCTCATCTCGAGAAGCGGCTATGAGCACGGAGCCAAAGGCCACGCCCTCGGCGCTCCTCCGGCACAAACACAAACAGCTGTCACTAACCTGGGACGGCGGCACAGACGCACCTTCCACCTACCGAAGTTCCTGGTAGGCCAGGCAGCCATGCTCCTTACTCATGCTCTCGCTAAAAACCCATGCATCTCCACCAGCACCGCGGGACTCCTGCTTTCAGTATCCCACCCCCCCTCACTTGATCTCTTCTTCCTGTAGCTCATTGCTCCATTTTTACATCGCCTCCTGTACATTAACCATGAAAGATTCACTGTGCTAGTACTAGGGTTTCCATCTCTCTCTCTCTCAGTTCCACCACCAAACATGGTTGATGGAAACGATGTTCCGTGTTATCTGTCATATACCAACTGGCTGGTTCCTTCCTGAACAGTAGCTACAAATGTAACTAGTAGCAATGATTCCTGTGCCCCAGTTAGTCTGGCTTTTATTTTAGGAGTTTGAAAATCCCATTAGACCACCTGTAGTCCATGAATTATTGGAGTAATTGGGAGGAATTCAATTAACGACATACGTATCACATTCTTTTGTGGAGCGTTCCCCTAGACTTCGGCCTTAGACATTCAGTTCTTGGTTTCCACAGTCATAACAAATCACTAACGAATCAGTTCCATAAATCTACAATGAATTTTCATCCCTGTATTCTCCTTCCCATGTCAAGTATCAGATCTGGTTCTTTAATTGCTTCCGGTTAGCATTCATTCATGACGAAACACTTAACACAAGCATCCATGTCGCACCCTGCTGCATGGAGCTCCCTAATCCCGGGAGAAAGTGGGTCCTGTCTTCCCATCTGTTTGTTTGTGTGTTCATGTTTGCTCCGATGTATTCCTGTATGACTCTACGTTTGTTTAGAGTTTCCATAATAGGAAGAATATGCCTGATTTCATCTTCTGGGATAACAATAAATAAAGAGAACGAAATGTGGAAATGTCTGGTCCACAGAGAGCGAGGAGCCCTTAATCTGGTAAACAAGCCGAGGTGGGGCGGTGGATTGAAATGGATTTACAACGTTTATTCTCCCTGAGTGACCTTTCTCTCTCTCTCTCTCTCTCTCTCTCTCTCTCTCTCTCTCTCTCTCTCTCTCTCTCTCTCTCTCTCTCTCTCTCTCTCTCGTGTTTTTATTCACTCACGCTGATTTTTCTTGTATCATCTTTTAAGCGTATCTGAGGCGAGAGGAACAATTCTTGTTATACTGCAGCTTGGCAATCCTGCTGCGTCCCTTGTTGGTTCACGAGGCTCTGTACCACCACCCTCCCTCCCTCCCTCCCTCCCCCACCACATAGTAAGTCACCACCCTCCCTCACTACACGGTAAGTTACCACCCTCCCTCACCACATAGTAAGTCACCACCCTCCCTCACTACACGTCATCTCATCGCTCCCATGAACCACACTACTTTACCTCTTTATTATCTGCCTATAACGATTGTGACGCTGCACTGTATGTCATCATCTTTACGGTATATGTGACACCATCTCACTGTTACCACTGTATGACTAAGTAACACCATCCCCGAGTTGTCACTCGTGCCACCACCTACACACTACATCCTACACACATGCATCTCTCCGGCTCTTAGTTCGCTCCTCTCCCTATTGCACCGTCTACTTATCTATCCATTTTCTCACCAGTCTGGCTTCTCTCCCCAACCCACTTACGGCCGCCTTCCCACTCTCTCCTCACCCCACCTGCGACCCCACTATGTACAGGGTAGGAAGCTCTCAGAACCATTAGTCCCGCTATTAAGCTATCGCTTGAAATTTTTGCTTTAATGTTCGATAAAAGAGTTGCCATCTTCCCTCATCCCTTGCCGCCTCATCACGGCCGTCAGCCTCCTCTACCGCTCACCCACCACACTGCGCCCCTCTCCCCTCTCCATCCTACCCTCCCCGCATCTTCGTCCTCCTTCAGTTTACATTTGCTCTCATCTTTCCTTTTCTCTTCCCAATTTTCTACCCTTTTTTACCTCATACTTTATCTCGTTCCATCTCTCGCACACCACATTCTTCCTCATATATTGTTTCCCTCGTTATCTTACATGTATCCATTGTTTCTTATTCTCACTCGTCTCTCTCTTCCACGACTGTGAAGGCGCGTAGTGGCACATGGTTTACATCAAGCACCAATCGTACATTATATGTTCTTTGGTTCGCACATTACCGTGGTGCCTTGTGAGCTGCTAAAAAGCCTTCTAAGAATGTGGGCAGCAGTTGCTTCGTCTCATTAGGATAAACAGCATCGCCACCCCGGTGTCAGTGAGGTAGCGCCAGGAAACAGACAAAAAAGGCCACTTTTGTTCACACTCAGTCTCTAGCTGTCATATGTAATGCACTGAAACCACAACCTATCCACACCCAGGACCCACAGACCTTTCCATGGTTTACCCCAGACGTTTCACATGACCTTGTTTAGTCCATTGACAGCACGTCGACCCCGGTATACCATTCAGCAAATCACAAGAGCCGTCATGCTCAGTCTGTAACTTCAGTACTGAAGTTGCTGAACATTTACTCTTGAGTTGCCTTGAAAATAACTTACAGAGACACAAACACATTACCACCCTTTATGACCTTGGGTTCAGCCCGGTGGACGTAACCAACTTCCTGAGCGCTGCAGGAGCTTCGTAGAAGGGATTCTTGTGGGCAAGAAGGTTATATAAAAGAACATTGCTGATGTTCTGTGTACTTCCTTTGAAAATCATAAACCCTGAGATAGTGGGCTGGCATTTGGTCGAATCAGGTCCTCGTCTATTTCCTAGAAACAGTAGCAACATATAATTCCTTTCCAGTCCCGGGAGACCAGATGACACCTCTGTTTCCTAACTCGTGCAGGTCCTCAGAGGTGCTGACGCGAGGCGCGAATAATGAATGGGCTGAGAACAAGGATGAGAATGGAACCAGTTGGGTCAGTTACTTGCCTGATAAATTAGTGTCTGAACTTGTGCCAGACCTTAAGGATGAGCGCTTTGCCATTAGTGTCAACTCAAACTCGCCGAGGACAGCACACACTTTCCTACTGGGAATAATCTACGTTTTTCAAGGCTTTTCTGCCTCGTGGAATCCTAGATAAAAGGAACTGTTTTATCTGGCAACGGAAATTTCAGATTACCACCGAAGGATAATCTTCAGTTTCTAGATTATCATTATTTCAGAGGAGAACAATATACATATAAGGAGGATGTCTCAGTGTAGGCGTCAAACATTACCAGCTGCTGCGTCCTGGACTCACAGCCTGGATAAAGGTCTCTCCTACAGTGAGTTTTCCAGTACGGAGTTCCTGATGGTCGTGTGGAGTCTGTCTGAGTCTACCGTGCGAAGTGACCAGCTGTTTGAGGGCTACTGACCCTCTGATTACCACACGAAATATATTCATGTGTTTCATGCCACAGAGCAGCGCCTCAACCTTCCTTGAACACATTATCATTCTCTGTATCATATTGTAACGTACTGTAACATTTCCTGAGGCTGTCTCATCCATCCTGTAGCATATTGAATCATTTCATAGAGCTGTTTTCATCCTTCAGGCATGAGGTAAACCTCATTAGAAAATGACGATAATTAAATGTTCAACCTGGAATGTACGTATTACGTGCAAGATCCCACGCGACAACATTCTTTATTAGACATTAACATACATTGAAATATATTTTCTTCCACATAGTACACATGCACACCAATATGCGATTCATAAAAACACTTCAGTAAAACATGAAAAAAAATCATGAGCACTTTCAAAGTCGCTCCTGGAGCGGGGGACATCACAGCATCCGGCGTAGACGACTGATCTTATTTTTTTCTTTTTTTCTTTTTCTAAATATTGGACATCAGCATGTGGCACAGCCTTCGTGTGATCTATGTTGATAATTCTACTTCACTCTCGCCTCTCAGGCAGGTCTGAGGGGATCCTGTGATGGTGAGTAATTCCCTCATCTTCACACACCTCAAATATTGGGTTTTGCCGCTGTCTCGCTGATGAATATTAAATACTGGGATCGGCCACTCGGACGGAAAAGTGATGATGCAGCAAGGCCCGAGCTGCCTCTGAGGGAATATCACATCAACCCAACTAGAATTTAATGTGTAAATGGATACGTATTATATGTGGAATATTCGAATTTTCTGGTGTAATTAGGTAATATGTCATTGTAGTTATGATGATATTATTATTATCTTTCTGGATTAATGGACATACTTTAAAAATCAAGTTATCATCTGAAGTAAATGATATGTAATTTGTGGGAATGTAATAAAACTATGTGAAAAAGTGACAATTATCATTATTGTCTGACCTTGTGAAATTGTTTGTTCTGCATCGCTGAAAATGTAACATATTTATCTTTTCTTCTGTTTCTTCAAGTAAATGATTTACAAAAAGGAGAGTTGCTTCTTCCCTCCTTCCCTGGCAATCCATTCCCAGACATTTTCTGTAAGTGTTACTGCTAAGCCTCAGGTGTGACAATCACAACCATCATTATTAAACGTTCTTCTTGAGTCTCTTTATTGTTTCGTCATTCTGTAGCTAAATTCTTCGTCAGGTTTTGTTGATGGTGTAACCTAACCAATGTGAATGGTTCACATCGTGTGTTAGGTAACTTATCATACAAGTAGTTCAATTTTGCCATGGTCTTGGGTAATGATTATTTCATTATGTAGCTTGCAACTCGATCGCTGAGGCCGATTCCTTGAGGCTTGTGTCCACACTGTATCTTGTTGTGCATCACCAAATGTCACCAGTTTGTCATGTCACAAAATGAAGAATAAAACTGATTTGTCATCCTGTAGTTATGAACGGTGTTAGAACCAGCACAACTAGTGGAGGACTTCCATCTGTCGAGTAATTAGTAATCGATAAGAAAATACCTCGGAAAGGATAGACTAAAGCGATAACCTTGTAATCCCTCATCAACAGCGGATCTTATGGAAACAGACTGTGAGTTCTTAAGACAATATAATGCTATGTTGCATATTGTCATCATGTTCTAACACGCACTCACTCTCTCCATGCTAACAGTGAGCAAAAGTTTAGGCATAAACTCTCCTTTCACTGTACAATTAAACACTAAAAGTAGGCTCATGCAAACTCCCCTACGACAGTTCACTTTTCATGTTGAACACGAGTCAAACATAAGTTTTTCTTACACGTTGTTTATATGATAATGAACACAGCCGTCACCTCCCTTTCTACACTCTTCCTCACAACACTGGACACAAGAGTTAAGTGATTACTTTCTTTCCCACCCATTCCAGGTCACTCACTCAGTCAAGGTTAACAATGAAAAAAAGTATTTGGTATTTTCATGGAGGAAAACACTGAGCCAGACTCGGCTTTGCCTTCATCAAGTGTTTCCACGCACATACACCTCTCAAAACATTTTTTTTTCAAAGATAAAGATTAATTCTAAAGATTAATTAGAGTAACGAGCGTAGTGAGCTAGAATCTCTATCAATCTTGGGCTGGAAGTAATCAAGTATGTTGATGGTAACTTTCCTTCCTCTGAATACGTGTCATAATGTTGTCTCCTGAAGATGACGGAATGAGAGAGGAAGACATGCCGGGTAACATCTCACCTTCTGATGTTACTCACAGGGGAAATGTTTCACATGATGAAGGGAGAATCGCCTGGGTACATCATAACGCTTGAGATTGATAATGTGTTAGCGGATGATGAAGTCACAGAGGCTGGAGACGTAGGCAACGTTGACCAGCATAGAGTAAGACATGACGAGTGAGGGACACCAGGTAACACCACCACACCCCGGCCCCAACACTGTCCTCTCTCCCTCCCTCACAAGAAAAAGTGGATGTGAGTCTAGAGAAATAAAAGGAACAACAGCACCTCCCTTTATGGCCATTTTCTCCGCCCTTGAGGAGGGGTTGGGCCATTTCGGCCTTTTATAAAGATGCAAGTGGATGGCTGATGATATATTTAGACGACTTACACAGAGCAACACTCAAGGTACAATTTTCAATACAATGTTTATGAAATTCAATGTATATTATGAGAAAATGTGAGCATTGAAAAAATGATGAGTTTATGCATATAAAGGAACTTTCATTTTCTTTTTGGTTTTAGGGGATTATGATATGATGAGTTGCTCAGGTATATATTTCCCTCCACATAGCAATGAATAATGGTAAGCTCAAACAGGCAAAAAATAGAAAATCAATTACTATATGTATATATATATATGTATATATATATATATATATATATATATATATATATATATATATATATATATATATATATATATATATATATATATAATATATATATATATATATATATATATATATATATATATATATATATATATATATACATATATATATATATATATATATATATACATATATACATATATACATATATATACATATATATAAAACCTTACAATTCGTGCAATTTGTCGAGTGATTAGCATATTAATGTAGTTATAATTAATATTAAGTATGTAATTGAGCCCTTAATTTTACGAAATGCAGTCTTTTGACTTGATATCCTTAATCACTATATAGAATAGCACTTATACTCAGATTTTCATTAAAATCTGAACAAGTTGAAAATCTGAGCCAAATGTTATCTTGATTTTTTTGAAAAAATAGATTTTCCTCAAAATTTCAGCATAGATGCTTTTACCTCTGCTGAATAAGAATCTGTGGTCAAAACCTTAAAATTCGTTCAATTAGTCGAATGATTAGCATACTAATATAGTTAATATTAAGTATGTAATTAAGCGCTTAATTTTACGAAATGCAGTCTTTTGACTCGATATCCTTAATCACCATATAGAATAGCACTTATACACAGATTTTCATTAAAATCTGAACAAGTTGAAAATCTGAGCCAAATATTATCCAAGGCTATAGCCTTCGATTTTTCTTGATTTTTTTGAAAAAATATATTTTCCTCAAAATTTCAGCATAGATGCTTTTACCTCTGCTAAATAAAATTCTGGTCAAAACCTTAAAATTCGTTCAATTAATCGAGTGATTAGTATATTAATATAATTATAATTAATATTCAGTATGTAATTAAGCGCTTGATTTTACGAAATACAGTCTTTTGATTCGATATCCTCAATCAACATATAAAATAGCACTTATACCCAGATTTTCAATGAAATCCGAGCAAGTTGAAAATCTGAGCCAAATATTATCCTGGATTTTTTTGATTTTTTTGAAAAAATAGATTTTCCTCATAATTTCAGGATAGATGCTTTTACGTAAACTCTGCTGAATAAGAATCTGTGGTCAAAACCTTAAAATTCGTTCAATTAGTCGAGTAATTAGCATATTAATATAGTTATAATTAATATTAAGTATGTAATTAAGCGCTTAATTTTACGAAATGCAGTCTTTCGACTCAATATCCTTAATCACCATATAGATAGCACATATAACTAGACTTTCATTAAAATCTGAACAAGTTGAAAATCTGAGCCAAATATTTGATTTTATTGAAAAAATAGATTTTCCTCAAAATTTCAGCATAGATGCTTTTACCTCTGCTGAATAAGAATCTGTGGTCAAAATCCTAAAATTCGTTCAACTAGTCGAGTGATTAGCTTATTAATATAATTATAATTAATAATTCGTATGTAATTAAGCGATTAGATTTACGAAATGCAGTCTTTTGACTCCATATCCTTAATCACCATATAGAATAGCACTTATACACAGATTTTCATTAAAATCTGAACAAGTTGAAAAAATAGATTTTCCTCAAAATATCTTTATTTGATGCCTTTATCTCTCCTGAGTTAGAATCTGTGGTCAAAACCTTACTATTCGTGCAATTAGTCGAGTGATTAGCATATTAATGTAATTATAATTAATATTAAGTATGTAAAATTAAGCCCTTAATTTTACGAAATGCAGTCTTTTGACTTGATATCCTTAATCACTATATAGAATAGCACTTATACACAGATCTTCATTAAAATCTGAACAAGTTGAAAATTTGAGCCAAATATTATCTTGATTTTTTTGAAAAAATAGATTTTCCTCAAAATTTCAGCATAGATGCTTTTACCTCTGCTGAATAAAAATCTGTGGTTAAAACCTTAAAATTCGTTCAATTCGTCGAATGATTAGCATATTAATATTGTTAATATTAAGTATGTAATTAAGCCCTTAATTTTACGAAATGCAGTCTTTTGACTTGATACCCTTAATCACTATATAGAATAGCACTTATACCCAGATTTTCATTAAAATCTGAACAAGTTAAAAATCTGAGCCAAATATTATCTTGATTTTTTTGAAATAATAGATTTTCCTCAAAATTTCAGCATAGGTGCTTTTACCTCTGCTGAATAAGAATCTGTTATCAAAACCTTAAAATTCGTTCAATTAGTCGAGTGATTAGCATATTGATGTAATTATAATTAATATTCAGTATGTAATTAAGCGCTTAATTTTACAAAATGCAGTCTTTTGACTCGATATCCTTAATCGCCATATAGAATAGCACTATTACCCAGATTTTCATTAAAGTCTGAACAAGTTGAAAATCTGAGCCAAATATTATCCAAGGCTATAGCCGGGATTTTTCTTGATTTTTTTGAAAAAATATATTTTCCTCAAAATTTCAGCATAGATGCTTTTACCTCTGCTGAATAAGAATCTGTGGTCAAAACCTTGAAATTCGTTCAATTAGTCGAGTGATTAGCATATTGATATGATTGTGATTAATATTTAATGTGTAATTAAGCGCTTAATTTTACGAAGTGCAGTCTTTTGACTCGATATCCTTAATCACCATATAAAATAGCACTTATACCCAGATTTTCATTAAAATCTGAACAAGTTGAAAATCTGAAAAAATAGATGTTCCTCAAAATTTCATAGTAGATTCTTTTACCTTTGCTGAATAATAATCCGTGGTCAAAACCTTAAAATTCGTCCAATTAGTCGAATGATTAGCATATTAATGTAATTATAATTAATATTAAGTATGTAATTAATCGCTTAATTTTACGAAATGCAGACTTTTGACTTGATATCCTTAATCACTATATAAAACAGCACTTATACCCAGATTTTCGTTAAAATCTGAACAAGTTGAAAATCGGAGCCAAAGATTATCCCAGGCTATAGCCTTGGATTTTTCTTGATCTTTTTGAGAAAATAGATTTTCCTCAAAATTTCAGGATAGATGCTTTACCTCTACTGAATAACAGTCTGTGGTCAAAACCTTAAAATTCGTTCAATTAGTCGAATGATTAGCATATTAATATATTTAATATTAAGTATGTAATTAAGCGCTTAATTTTACGAAATGCAGTCTTTTGACTCGATATCCTTAATCACCATATAGAATAGCACTTATACACAGATTTTTATTAAAATCTGAACAAGTTGAAAATCGGAGCCTAGGATTTTTCTTGATTTTTTTGAAAAAATAGATTTTCCTCAAAATTTCAGCATAGATGCTTTTACCTCTGCTGAATAAGAATCTGTGGTCAAAACCTTAAAATTCGTTCAATTAGTCGAGTGATTAGCATATTAATATAATTATAATTAATATTACGTATGTAATTAAGCGCTTAATTTTACGAAATGCAATCTTTTGACTCAATATCCTTAATCACCATATAGAATAGCACTTATACACAGATTTTCATTAAAATCTGAACGAGTTGAAAATCTGAGCCAAATATTATCCTAGGCTATAATAGCCTGGGATTTTACTTGACTTTTTTGAAAAAATAGATTTTCCTCATAATTTCAGGATAGATGCTTTTACGTCTGCTGAATAAGAATCTCCTGTCAAAACCTTAAAATTCGTTCAATTAGTCGAGTGATTAGCATATTAATATAATTATAATTAATATTACGTATGTAATTAAGCGCTTAATTTTACGAAATGCAATCTTTTGACTCGATATCATTAATCACCATATAGAATAGCACTTATACACAGATTTTCATTAAAATCTGAACAAGTTGAAAATCTGAGCCAAATATTTTTCTTGATTTTTTTGAAAAAATAGATTTTCCTCAAAATTTCAGCAAAGATGCTTTTACCTCTGCTGAATAAGAATCTGTGGTCAAAATCTTAAAATTCGTTCAATTAGTCGAGTGATTAGCATATTAATGTAATTATAATTAATATCAAGTATGTAATTAATCGCTTAATTTTACGAAATATAGACTTTTGACTTGATATCCTTAATCACTATATACAACAGCACTTATACCCAGATTTTCATTAAAATCTGAACAAGTTGAAAATCGGAGCCAAAGATTATCCAGGATTATCCTGAGATTTTTCTTGATTTTTTTGAAAAAATAGATTTTCCTCAAAATTTCAGGATAGATACTTTTACCTCTGCTGAATAAGAATCTGTGGTCAAAACCTTAAAATTCGTTCAATTAGTCGAATGATTAGCATATCAATATATTCAATATTAAGTATGTAATTAAGCGCTTAATTTTACGAAATGCAGTCTTTTGACTCGATATCCTTAATCACCATATAGAATAGCACTTATACACAGATCTTTATTAAAATCTGAACAATTTGAAAATCGGAGCCAAATATTATCCAAGGCTATATAATAACCTTGGATTTTTATTGATTTTTTTTAAAAAATAGATTTTCCTCATAATTTCAGGATAGATGCTTTTACCTCTGCTGAATAAGAATCTGTGGTCAAAACCTTAAAATTCGTTCAATTAGTCGAGTGATTAGCATATTAATATAATTATAATTAATATTAAGTATGTAATTAAGCGCTTAATTTTACGAAATGCAGTCTTTCGACTCAATATCCTTAATCACCATATAGAATAGCACATATACCTAGATTTTCATTAAAATCTGAACAGGTTGAAAATCTGAGCCAAATATTTTTCTTGATTTTTTTGAAAAAATAGATTTTCCTCAAAATTTCAGCATAGATGCTTTTTACTCTGCTGAATAAGAATCTGTGGTCAAAATCTTAAAATTCGTTCAACTAGTCGAGTGATTAGCTTATTAATATAATTATAATTAATATTACGTATGTAATTAAGCGATCAAAGTTACGAAATGCAGTCTTTTGACTCGATATCCTTAATCACCATATAGAATAGCACTTATACACAGATTTTCATTAAAATCTGAACAAGTTGAAAATCTGAGCCAAATATTATCCCAGGCTATAGCCTAGGATTTTTCGTGATTTTTTGGAAAAAATAGGTTTTCCTCAAAATTTTTTTATTGATGCCTTTACCTCTCCTGAATTAGAATCTGTTGTCAAAACCTTACAATTCGTGCATTTAGTCGAGTGATTAGCATATTAATATAATTATAATTAATATTACGTATGTAATTAAGCGCTTAATTTTACGAAATGCAATCTTTTGACTCGATATCCTTAATCACCATATAGAATAGCACTTATACACAGATTTTCATTAAAATCTGAACAAGTTGAAAATCGGAGCCAAATATTATCCCACGCATATAGCCATGGATTTTTCTTGATTTTTTTGAAAATATAGATTTTCCTCATAATTTCAGGATAGATGCTTTTACCTCTGCTGAATAAGAATCTGTGGTCAAACCCTTAAAATTCAGTTCAATTAGTCGAGTGATTAGCATATTAATAAAATTATAATTAATATTAAGTATGTAATTAAGCGCTTAATTTTACGAAATGCAGTCTTTCGACTCAATATCCTTAATCACCATATAGAATAGCACATATACCTAGATTTTCATTAAAATCTGAACAAGTTCAAAATCTGAGCCAAATATTTTTCTTGATTTTTTGAAAAAGTAGATTTTCCTCAAAATTTCAGCATAGATGCTTTTTCCTCTGCTGAATAACAATCTGTGGTCAAAATCTTAAAATTCGTTCAACTAGTCGAGTGATTAGCTTATTAATATAATTATAATTAATATTACGTATGTAATTAAGCGATTAAATTTACGAAATGCAGTCTTTTGACTCGATATCCTTAATCACCATATAGAATAGCACTTATACACAGATTTTCATTAAAATCTGAACAAGTTGAAAATCTGAGCCAAATATTATCCCTAGGATTTTTCGTGATTTTTTTGAAAAAATAGATTTTCCTCAAAATTTCTTTATAGATGCCTTTACCTCTCCTGAATTAGAATCTGTGATTAAAACCTTACAATTCGTGCAATTAGTCGAGTGATTAGCATATTAATGTAATTATAATCAATATTAAGTATGTAATTAAGCCCTTAATTTTACGAAATGCAGTCTTTTGACTTGACATCCTTAATCACTACATAGGATAGCACTCATACCCAGATTTTCATTAAAATCTGAACAAGTTGAAAATCTGAGCCAAATATAATTTTGATTTTTTTGAAATATTAGATTTTCCTCAAAATTTCAGCATAGATGCTTTTACCTCTGCTGAATAAGAATCTGTGGTCAAAACCTTAAAATTCGTTCAATTAGTCGAGTGATTAGTATATTAATATAATTATAATTAATATTCAGTATGTAATTAAGCGCCTAATTTTACGAAATGCAGTCTTTTGACTCGATATCCTTAATCACCATATAGAATAGCACATATACCTAGATTTTCATTAAAATCTGAACAAGTTCAAAATCTGAGCCAAATATTTTTCTTGATTTTTTGAAAAAGTAGATTTTCCTCAAAATTTCAGCATAGATGCTTTTTCCTCTGCTGAATAACAATCTGTGGTCAAAATCTTAAAATTCGTTCAACTAGTCGAGTGATTAGCTTATTAATATAATTATAATTAATATTACGTATGTAATTAAGCGATTAAATTTACGAAATGCAGTCTTTTGACTCGATATCCTTAATCACCATATAGAATAGCACTTATACACAGATTTTCATTAAAATCTGAACAAGTTGAAAATCTGAGCCAAATATTATCCCAGGCTATAGCCTAGGATTTTTCGTGATTTTTTTGAAAAAATAGATTTTCCTCAAAATTTCTTTATAGATGCCTTTACCTCTCTGAATTAGAATCTGTGGTCAAAACCTTACAATTCGTGCAATTAGTCGAGTGATTAGCATATTAATGTAATTATAATCAATATTAAGTATGTAATTAAGCCCTTAATTTTACGAAATGCAGTCTTTTGACTTGATATCCTTAATCACTATATAGAATAGAACTTATACCCAGATTTTCATTAAAATCTGAACAACTTGAAAATTTGAGCCAAATATTATCTTGATTTTTTTGAAAAAATAGATTTTCCTCAAATTTTCAGCATAGATGCTTTTACCTCTGCTGAATAAGAATCTGTGGTCAAAGCCTTAAAATTCGTTCAATTAGTCGAATGATTAGCATATTAATATTGTTAATATTAAGTATGTAATTAAGCGCTTAATTTTACGAAATGCAGTCTTTTGACTCGATATCCTTAATCACCATATAGAATAGCACATACACAGATTTTCATTAAAATCTGAACAAGTTGAAAATCTGAGCCAAATGTTATCCAAGGCTATAGCCTATATAGCCTTGGATTTTTCTTGATTTTTTTGAAAAAATAGATTTTCCTCAAAATTTTAGCATAGATGCTTTTACTTCTGCTGAATAAGAATCTGTGGTCAAAACCTTAAAATTCGTTCAATTAGTCGAGTGATTAGTATATTAATATAATTATAATTAATATTCAGTATGTAATTAAGCGCCTAATTTTACGAAATGCAGTCTTTTGACTCGATATCCTTAATCACCACATAGAATAGCACTTATACATAGATTTTCATTAAAATCCGAACAAGTTGAAAATCTTAGCCAAATATTATTTTAGGCTATAGCCTAGGATTTTTCTTGATTTTTTGAAAAAATAGATTTTCCTCAAAATTTCTTTATAGATGCCTTTACCTCTCCTGAATTATAATCTGTGGTCAAAACCTTATAATTCGTGCAATTAGTCGAGTGATTAACATAATGTAATTATAATTAATATTAAGTATTTAATTAAGCCCTTAATTTTACGAAATGCAGTCTTTTGACTTGATATCCTTAATCACTATATAGAATAGCACTTATACCCAGATTTTCATTAAAATCTGAACAAGTTGAAAATCTGAGCCAAATATTATCTTGATTTTTTTGAAATAATAGATTTTCCTCAAAATTTCAGCATAGGTGCTTTTACCTCTGCTGAATAAGAATCTGTTATCAAAACCTTAAAATTCGTTCAATTAGTCGAGTGATTAGCATATTGATATAATTATAATTAATATTCAGTATGTAATTAAGCGCTTAATTTTACGAAATGCAGTCTTTCCACTCGAACCCAGATTTTCATTAAAGTCTGAACAAGTTGAAAATCTGAGCCAAATATTATCCTAGGATTTTTCTTGATTTTTTTGAAAAAATATATTTTCCTCAAAATATCAGCATAGATGCCTTTACCTCTGCTGAATAAGAATCTGTGGTCAAAACCTTAAAATTCGTTCAATTATTCGAGTGATTAGCATATTAATATAATTATAATTAATATTACGTATGTAATTAAGCGCTTAATTTTACGAAATGCAATCTTTTGACTCGATATCTTAATCACCATATAGAATAGCACTTATACACAGATTTTCATTAAAATCTGAACAAGTTGAAAATCGGAGCCAAATATTATCCAACGCATATAGCCATGGATTTTTCTTGATTTTTTTGAAAAAATAGATTTTCCTCATAATTTCAGGATAGATGCTTTTACCTCTGCTGAATAAGAATCTGTGGTCAAACCCTTAAAATTCGTTCAATTAGTCGAGTGATTAGCGTATTAATATAATTATAATTAATATTAAGTATGTAATTAAGCGCTTAATTTTACGAAATGCAGTCTTTCGACTCAATATCCTTAATCACTATATAGAATAGCACATATACCTAGATTTTCATTAAAATCTGAACAAGTTCAAAATCTGAGCCAAATATTTTTCTTGATTTTTTGAAAAACTAGATTTTCCTCAAAATTTCAGCATAGATGCTTTTTCCTCTGCTGAATAACAATCTGTGGTCAAAATCTTAAAATTCGTTCAACTAGTCGAGTGATTAGCTTATTAATATAATTATAATTAATGTTACGTATGTAATTAAGCGATTAAATTTACGAAATGCAGTCTTTTGACTCGATATCCTTAATCACCATATAGAATAGCACTTATACACAGATTTTCATTAAAATCTGAACAAGTTGAAAATCTGAGCCAAATATTATCCAAGGCTATAGCCTAGGATTTTTCGTGATTTTTTTGAAAAAATAGATTTTCCTCAAAATTTCTTTATAGATGCCTTTACCTCTCCTGAATTAGAATCTGTGGTCAAAACCTTACAATTCGTGCAATTAGTCGAGTGATTAGCATATTAATGTAATTATAATCAATATTAAGTATGTAATTAAGCCCTTAATTTTACGAAATGCAGTCTTTTGACTTGATATCCTTAATCACTATATAGAATAGAACTTATACCCAGATTTTCATTAAAATCTGAACAACTTGAAAATTTGAGCCAAATATTATCTTGATTTTTTTGAAAAAATAGATTTTCCTCAAAATTTCAGCATAGATGCTTTTACCTCTGCTGAATAAGAATCTGTCATCAAAACCTTAAAATTCGTTCAATTAGTCGAGTGATTAGCATATTGATATAATTATAATTAATATTCAGTATGTAATTAAGCGCTTAATTTTACGAAATGCAGTCTTTTGACTTGATATCCTTAATCGCCATATAGAATAGCACTAATACCCAGATTTTCATTAAAGTCTGAACAAGTTGAAGATCTGAGCCAAATATTATCCCAGGCTATAGCCTGGATTTTTCTTAGTTTTTTTGAAAAAATATATTTTTCTCAAAATTTCAGCATAGATGCTTTTACGTCTGCTGAATAAGAATCTGTGGTCAAAACTTTGAAATTCGTTCAATTAGTCGAGTGATTAGCATATTGATATGATTGTAATTAATATTTAGTATGTAATTAAGCGCTTAATTTTACGAAATGCAGTCTTTTGACTCGATATCCTTAATCACCATATAAAATAGCACTTATACCCAGATTTTCATTAAAATCTGAAGAAGTTGAAAATCTGAGCCAAATATTATCCTAGGCTATAACCTGGGATTTTTCTTGATTTTTTTGAAAAAATTGATTTTCCTCAAAATTTTATAATAGATGCTTTTACCTTTGCTGAATAATAATCCGTGGTCAAAACCTTACAATTCGTTCAATTAGTCGAGTGATTAGCATATTAATGTAATTATAATTAATATTAAGTATGTAATTAATCGCTTAATTTACGAAATGCAGACTTTTGACTTGATATCCTTAATCACTATATACAACAGTACTTATACCCAGATTTTCATTAAAATCTGAACAAGTTGAAAATCGGAGCCAAAGATTATCCCAGGCTATAGCCTTGGATTTTTCTTGATTTTTTGAGAAAATAGATTTTTCTCAAAATTTCAGGATAGATACTTTTACCTCTGCTGAATAAGAATCTGTGGTCAAAACCTTAAAACTCGTTCAATTAGTCTAATGATTAGCATATTAATACATTTAATATTAAGTATGTAATTAAGCGCTTAATTTTACGAAATGCAGTCTTTTGACTCGATATCCTTAATCACCATATAGAATAGCACTTATACACAGATTTTTATTAAAATCTGAACAAGTTGAAAATCGGTGATAAATATATTCCTTGTCTCAAAATCAACACCTCCTTCCCGATTGTATCCTCCCCCTCCAGTGCTCCCCCCTCTCCTCCTCCTCCCCGTGGGGGAAGGGGGGGGGGGTTGTGACAGCCAACACCAGCCGCCACCAACCGACACAGGAAAACCATTTACGTGGTGTGTCCGGCATGACAGCCAGCAGCCGAGAAGCTGTCAAGAGCTGCGCTCTCTACCGTCAAGTTGGCAACCCTCATACTCTGTCAAGCTGCCAATCTTACACTGACTCATGTGAAAACGAGATTCACAGTCGTCACAGCGGCTGAGCTCTAGCAAGGCTTCGAACCCACATAACTGAGTCAGAGAGGCACTATTACACAGCGACTCTCCCTACTATATGAAATTACGATGTAAATTAATGTTGGCGCGTCTTGCTGTGCCACGCACGGCCGTCTAACGTTCCATTATACGACACAACCACTAAAAGAGCAGGGAGCGGGAGGCTGGAAATCCTCTCCTCCAGTTTTTACTTTTCCAAAAGAGGGAACAGAGAAGAGCGCCAAGTGAGGATATTCTTTCTAAGGCTCAGTCCTCTGTTCTTAACGCTACCTCGCTAACGCGGGAAATGGCGAATATGTATTAATATATATATATATATATATATATTTTTTTTTTCATACTATTCGCTATTTCCCGCATTAGCAAGGTAGCGTTAAGAACAGAGGACTGAGCCTTTGAGGGAACATCCTCACTTGACCCCCTTCTCTGTTCCTTCTTTTGGAAAATGAAGAATGAGAGGGGAGGATTTCCAGCCCCCCGCTCCCTCCCCTTTTAGTCGCCTTCTACGACACTCAGGGAATACGTGGGAAGAATTCTCTCTCCCCTATCCCCAGGGATAATTAATATATATATATATATATATATATATATATATATATATATATATATATATATATATATATATATATATATATATATATATATATATATATATATATATATATATATATATATATATATGTAAACCTATTGTACATATCAAACAAAAGTTGGATAATTCTCTCTAGTATACCAATCATCCTTGAAGTAAATATATCTTTGGTTGATATTTAAGAGCAATATTCACGGAAAAGATTAGGCAGGAAGCTCGGAGCTTTTTAGATAAACATTCCTGTGTTTCAGGACTGTTCTTGAGTTTGCAGAACCGACACTTTCCCAGAACCGTCATTACCATGAGAACCTCTCGACCGTCACCTGTCGTGTGTAGCGATGATAACCTCCAGTGTGTAGCGCTCACGTGCATCGCTATAGTTAACTTGGATACATACAAATGGTACAGTTGCCAGGAGGCGTGCACACCTGTACACCTCACTGTACCCTTCGTATTGTTGGCACACATCACTATATATACTGGTGGCACACATCACTGTATATACTGGTAGCACACATCATTGTATATACTGGTAGCACACATCATTGTACATACTGGTAGCACACATCATTGTATATACTGGTGGCACACATCACTGTATATACTGGTAGCACACATTATTGTATATACTGGTAGCACACATCATTGTATATACTGGTAGCACACATCATTGTATATACTGGTGGCACACATCATTGTATATACTGGTAGCACACATCATTGTATATACTGGTGGCACACATCATTGTATATACTGGTGGCACACATCATTGTATATACTGGTAGCACACATCATTGTATATACTGGTAGCACACATCATTGTATATACTGGTAGCACACATCATTGTATATACTGGTAGCACACATCATTGTATATACTGGTAGCACACATCATTGTATATACTGGTGGCACACATCATTGTATATACTGGTAGCACACATCATTGTATATACTGGTAGCACACATCATTGTATATACTGGTAGCACACATCATTGTATAT